>NW_021192545.1:49091-53610 GCF_002162155.2 Triticum dicoccoides | reverse complement strand
TGAGTAATAATGCACGAAACGCGAGTAATAGTCCATGAAACGAGAATTGCTTTGGGACCCCAAAACGGTGAGTAATAGTCCATGAAACGGACAAGAATCGGCAAAATATGTGAGTGTTGATGATCGACACGTAAACGCACCCCGAGGTTCGTCAATCGTGGAAATGACTCCAAGACCCCAAAATAGAGTAATAGTCCAAGAAACGGGCCAAAATCAGCCCGAACTGTGATTGTTGATGACCGACACATAAGCGCGCCTTGGAGTTCGACAACCTTGGAAATCACTTTGGGGCCCAAAAACGGTGAGTAATAGTCCGTGAAACGGGCCAGAATCGGCTAAAACCGCGAATGTTGACGACAGACACGTAAACGCACCCGGGGTTCGACAACCATGGAAATCACTCCAGGACCCCAAAACAGTGAGCAATTGTCCATGAAACGGGCCAGGATCGGCCAAAACTGCGAGTGTTGATGACCAACACGTAAGCACACCTTGGTGTTCGACAACCATGGAAATCGCTTTGGGACCGCAAAACCGTGAGTAATAGTCCATGAAACGCACCCCGGGGTTCATCAATCGTGGAAATAGCTATGGGTCCCCAAAACGCTGAGTAATAATGCACGAAACGCGAGTAATAGTCCATGAAACGAGAATTGCTTTGGGACCCCAAAACGGTGAGTAATAGTCCATGAAACGGACAAGAATCGGCAAAATATGTGAGTGTTGGTGATCGGCACATAAACGCACCCCGAGGTTCCTCAATCGTGGAAATGACTCCAAGACCCCCAAATAGAGTAATAGTCCATGAAACGGGCCAGGATCGGCCAAAACTGCGAGTGTTGATGACCAACACGTAAGCACACCTTGGTGTTCGACAACCATGGAAATCGCTTTGGGACCCCAAAACCGTGAGTAATAGTCCATGAAACGGGCCAGAATCGGCCAAAACTGCGAGTGTTGATGACCAACACGTAAGCACACCTTGGGGTTCAACAATTATGAAAATCCTTCGGGACCCCAAAACGTTGAGTAATAGTCCACGAAACGGGTCAGAATTGGACAAAACTGTGAGAGTTGACGACAGACACATAAACACATCCCGGGGTTCATTAATCGTGGAAATCGCTCTGGGTCCCCAAAACGCTGAGTAATAGTGCACGAAACGGACAAGAATCGGTGAAATATGTGAGTGTTGATGACCGACATGTAAACGCACCCCGGGGTTCGTCAATCGTGGAACTGACTCCGGGACCCCAAAACAGAGTAATAGTCCAAGAAACGGGCCAGAATCGGCCAAAATTGTGATTGTTGATGACCGACACGTAAGCACACCTTGGGGTTCAACAACTATGGAAATCGCTTCGGGACCCGAAAACGATGAGTAATAGTCCACGAAACGGGTCAGAATTGGCCAAAGTTGTGAGTGTTGACGACGGACACATAAACGCACCCCGGGGTTCATCAATCGTGGAAATCGCTCTAGGTCCCCAAATCGCTGAGTAATAATGCACAAAACCGCGAGTAATAGTCCATGAAACGAGAATCGCTTTGGGACCCCAAAACGGTGAGCAATAGTCCATGAAACGGGCCAGAATCGGCTAAAACTACGAATGTTGATGACAGACACGTAAACGCACCCGGGGTTCGACAATAATGGAAATCACTCCGGGACCCCAAAACAGTTAGCAATTGTTCATGAAACGGGCCAGAATCGGCCAAAACTTCGGGTGTTGATGACCAACACGTAAGCATACCTTGGAGTTCGACCACCATGGAAATCGCTTTGGGACCCCAAAACGGTGAGTAATAGTCCATGAAACGCACCCCGGGGTTCATCAATCATGGAAATAGCTATGGGTCCCCAAAACGCTGAGTAATAATGCACGAAACCGCGAGTAATAGTCCATGAAACGAGAATCGCTTTGGGACCCCAAAACGGTGAGTAATAGTCCATGAAACGGACAAGAATCGGCAAAATATGTGAGTGTTGATGATCGACACGTAAACGCACCCCGAGGTTCCTCAATCGTGGAAATGACTCCAAGACCCCAAAATAGAGTAATAGTCCAAGAAACGGGCCAGAATCAGCCCGAACTGTAATTGTTGATGACCGACACATAAGCGCGCCTTGGAGTTCGACAACCATGGAAATCACTTTGGGGCCCAAAAACGGTGAGTAATAGTCCATGAAACGGGCCAGAATCGGCTAAAACCGCGAATGTTGACGACAGACACGTAAATGCACCCGGGGTTCGACAACCATGGAAATCACTCCAGGACCCCAAAACAGTGAGCAACACCCGGTGTTGATGACCAACACGTAAGCACACCTTGGGGTTCAACAACTATGAAAATCCTTCGGGACCAGTAATAGTCCACGAAACGGGTCAGAATTGCACAAAACTGTGAGAGTTGATGATAGACACATAAACACATCCCGGGGTTCATTAATCATGGAAATTGCTCTGGGTCCCCAAAACGCTGAGTAATAGTGCACGAAACGGACAAGAATCGGCGAAATATGTGAGTGTTGATGACCGACATGTAAACGCACCCCGGGGTTCGTCAATCGTGGAACTGACTCCGGGACCCCAAAACAGAGTAATAGTCCAAGAAACGGGCCAGAATCGGCCAAAACTGTGATTGTTGATGACCGACACGTAAGCACACCTTGGGGTTCAACAACTATGGAAATCGCTTCGGGACCCGAAAACGATGAGTAATAGTCCACGAAACGGGTCAGATTTGGCCAAAGCTGTGAGTGTTGACGACGGACACATAAACGCACCCCGGGGTTCATCAATCGTGGAAATCGCTCTAGGTCCCCAAATCGCTGAGTAATAGTGCACAAAACCGCGAGTAATAGTCCATGAAACGAGAATCGCTTTGGGACCCCAAAACGGTAAGTAATAGTCCATGAAACGGGCCAGAATCGGCCAAAACCACGAGTGTTGACGAGAGGCACGTAAACGCACCCGGGGTTCGACAACCATGGAAATAAATCCGGGACCCCAAAACAGTGAGCAATAGTCCATGAAATGGGCCAGAATCGGCCAAAACTTCGGGTCTTGATGACCAACACGTAAGCATACCTTGGGGTTCGACAACCATGGAAATCGCTTTGGGACCCCAAAACGGTGAGTAATAGTCCATGAAACGCACCCCGGGGTTCATCAATCGTGGAAATCGCTATGGGTCCCCAAAACGCTGAGTAATAATGCACGAAACCACGCGTAATAGTCCATGAAACGAGAATTGCTTTGGGACCCCAAAACGGTGAGTAATAGTCCATGAAACGGACAAGAATCGGCAAAATATGTGAGTGTTGATGATCGACACGTAAACGCACCCCGAGGTTCCTCAATCGTGGAAATGACTCCAAGACCCCAAAATAGAGTAATAGTCCAAGAAACGGGCCAGAAGCAGCCCGAACTGTCATTGTTGATGACCGACACATAAACGCGCCTTGGAGTTCGACAACCATGGAAATCACTCTGGGGCCCAAAAACGGTGAGTAATAGTCCATGAAACGGGCCAGAATCGACCAAAACTGCGAGTGTTGATGACCAACACGTAAGTACACCTTGGAGTTCGACAACCATGGAAATCGCTCTGGGACCCCAAAACGGTGAGTAATAGTCCATGAAACGGGCCAGAATCGGTTAAAACTACGAATGTTGATGACAGACACGTAAACGCACCTGGGGTTCGACAATAATGGAAATCACTCCGGGACCCCAAAACAGTTAGCAATTGTTCATGAAACGGGCCAGAATCGGCCAAAACTTCAGGTGTTGATAACCAACACGTAAGCATACCTTGGAGTTCGACAACCATGGAAATCGCTTTGGGACCCCAAAACGGTGAGTAATAGTCCATGAAACGCACCCCGGGGTTCATCAATCGTGGAAATAGCTATGGGTCCCCAAAACGCTGAGTAATAATGCACGAAACGCGAGTAATAGTCCATGAAACGAGAATTGCTTTGGGACCCCAAAACGGTGAGTAATAGTCCATGAAACGGACAAGAATCGGCAAAATATGTGAGTGTTGATGATCGACACGTAAACGCACCCCGAGGTTCCTCAATCGTGGAAATGACTCCAAGACCCCAAAATAGAGTAATAGTCCAAGAAACGGGCCAGAATCAGCCCGAACTGTGATTGTTGATGACCGACACATAAGCGCGCCTTGGAGTTCGACAACCTTGGAAATCACTTTGGGGCCCAAAAACGGTGAGTAATAGTCCGTGAAACGGGCCAGAATCGGCTAAAACCGCGAATGTTGACGACAGACACGTAAATGCACCCGGGGTTCGACAACCATGGAAATCACTCCAGGACCCCAAAACAGTGAGCAATTGTCCATGAAACGGGCCAGGATCGGCCAAAACTGCGAGTGTTGATGACCAACATGTAAGCACACCTTGGTGTTCGACAACCATGGAAATCGCTTTGGGACCCCAAAACCGTGAGTAATAGTCCATGAAACGGGCCAGAATCGGCCAAAACCACGAGTG
>NW_021192545.1:48486-48899 GCF_002162155.2 Triticum dicoccoides | reverse complement strand
GGGACCCCAAAACAGTTAGCAATTGTTCATGAAACGGGCCAGAATCGGCCAAAACTTCGGGTGTTGATGACCAACACGTAAGCATACCTTGGAGTTCGACAACCATGGAAATCGCTTTGGGACCCCAAAACGGTGAGTAGTAGTCCATGAAACGCACCCCGGGGTTCATCAATCGTGGAAATAGCTATGGGTCCCCAAAACGTTGAGTAATAATGCACGAAACGCGAGTAATAGTCCATGAAACGAGAATTGCTTTGGGACCCCAAAACGGTGAGTAATAGTCCATGAAACGGACAAGAATCGGCAAAATATGTGAGTGTTGATGATCGACACGTAAACGCACCCCGAGGTTCGTCAATCGTGGAAATGACTCCAAGACCCCAAAATAGAGTAATAGTCCAAGAAACGGGCCA
>NW_021192545.1:46661-47819 GCF_002162155.2 Triticum dicoccoides | reverse complement strand
GGACCCCAAAACGGTGAGTAATAGTCCATGAAACGGGCCAGAATCGACCAAAACTGCGAGTGTTGATGACCAACACGTAAGCACACCTTGGAGTTCAACAACCATGGAAATTGCCTTGGGACCCCAAAACGGTGAGTAATAGTCCATGAAACGGGCCAGAATCGGCCAAAACTGCGAGAGTTGATGACCAACACGTAAGCACACCTTGGGGTTCAACAACTATGAAAATCACTTTGGGACCCCAAAATGTTGAGTAATAGTCCACGAAACGGGTCAGAATTGGACAAAACTGTGAGAGTTGACGACAGACACATAAACGCATCCCGGGGTTCATCAATCGTGGAAATTGCTCTGGTTCCCCAAAACGCTGAGTAATAGTGCACGAAACGGACAAGAATCGGCCAAATATGCGAGTGTGGATGACCGACATGTAAACGCATCCCGGGGTTCGTCAGTCATAGAAATGACTCCGGGACCCCAAAACAGAGTAATAGTCCAAGAAATGGGCCAGAATCGGCCAAAACTGTGATTGTTGATGACCGACGGTAAGCACACCTTGGGGTTCAACAACTATGGAAATCGCTTCGGGACCCCAAAACGGTGAATAATAGTCCAGAAAACGGGTCAGAATTGGACAAAAGTGTGAGTGTTTACGACGGATACATAAACGCACCCCGGGGTTCATCAATCGTGGAAATCACTCCGGGTCCTCAAAATGCTGAGTAAGTGCACGAAACCGCAAGTAATAGTCCATGAAACGAGAATCGCTTTGGGACCCAAAAACGGTGAGTAATAGTCCATGAAACGGGCATGAATCGGCCAAAACGACGAGTGTTGATGATAGGCACGTAAACGCACCCAGGGTTCGACAACCATGGAAATCACTCCGGGACCCCAAAACAGTGAGCAATAGTCCATGAAACGGGCCAGAATCGACCAAAACCACGAGTGTTGATGATAGGCACGTAAACACACCCGGGGTTCGACAACCATGGAAATCACTCTGGGACCCCAAAACAGTGAGCAATAGTCCATGAAACGGGCCAGAATCGACCAAAATTGCGAGTGTTGATGACCAACACGTAAGTACACCTTGGAGTTCGACAACCATGGAAATCGCTCTGGGACCCCAAAACGGTGAGTAATAGTCCATGAAAC
>NW_021192545.1:44664-46257 GCF_002162155.2 Triticum dicoccoides | reverse complement strand
AGTGAGCAATTGTCCATGAAACGGGCCAGAATCGGCCAAAACTTCGGGTGTTGATGACCAACACGTAAGCACACCTTGGTGTTCGACAACCATGGAAATCGCTTTGGGACCGCAAAACCGTGAGTAATAGTCCATGAAACGCACCCCGGGGTTCATCAATCGTGGAAATAGCTATGGGTCCCCAAAACGCTGAGTAATAATGCACGAAACGCGAGTAATAGTCCATGAAACGAGAATTGCTTTGGGACCCCAAAACGGTGAGTAATAGTCCATGAAACGGACAAGAATCGGCAAAATATGTGAGTGTTGGTGATCGGCACATAAACGCACCCCGAGGTTCCTCAATCGTGGAAATGACTCCAAGACCCCCAAATAGAGTAATAGTCCATGAAACGGGCCAGGATCGGCCAAAACTGCGAGTGTTGATGACCAACATGTAAGCACACCTTGGTGTTCGACAACCATGGAAATCGCTTTGGGACTCCAAAACCGTGAGTAATAGTCCATGAAACGGGCCAGAATCGGCCAAAACTGCGAGTGTTGATGACCAACACGTAAGCACACCTTGGGGTTCAACAATTATGAAAATCCTTCGGGACCCCAAAACGTTGAGTAATAGTCCACGAAACGGGTCAGAATTGGACAAAACTGTGAGAGTTGACGACAGACACATAAACACATCCCGGGGTTCATTAATCGTGGAAATCGCTCTGGGTCCCCAAAACGCTGAGTAATAGTGCACGAAACGGACAAGAATCGGCGAAATATGTGAGTGTTGATGACCGACATGTAAACGCACCCCGGGGTTCGTCAATCGTGGAACTGACTCCGGGACCCCAAAACAGAGTAATAGTCCAAGAAACGGGCCAGAATCGGCCAAAACTGTGATTGTTGATGACCGACATGTAAGCACACCTTGGGGTTCAACAACTATGGAAATCGCTTCGGGACCCGAAAACGATGAGTAATAGTCCACGAAACGGGTCAGATTTGGCCAAAGCTGTGAGTGTTGACGACGGACACATAAACGCTCCCCGGGGTTCATCAATCGTGAAAATCGCTCTAGGTCCCCAAATCGCTGAGTAATAATGCACAAAACCGTGAGTAAAAGTCCATGAAACGAGAATCGCTTTTGGACCCCAAAACGGTGAGTAATAGTCCATGAAACGGGCCAGAATCGACCAAAACTGCGAGTGTTGATGACCAACACGTAAGCACACCTTGGAGTTCAACAACCATGGAAATTGCCTTGGGACCCCAAAACGGTGAGTAATAGTCCATGAAACGGGCCAGAATCGGCCAAAACTGCGAGAGTTGATGACCAACACGTAAGCACACCTTGGGGTTCAACAACTATGAAAATCACTTTGGGACCCCAAAATGTTGAGTAATAGTCCACGAAACGGGTCAGAATTGGACAAAACTGTGAGAGTTGACGACAGACACATAAACGCATCCCGGGGTTCATCAATCGTGGAAATTGCTCTGGTTCCCCAAAACGCTGAGTAATAGTGCACGAAACGGACAAGAATCGGCCAAATATGCGAGTGTGGATGACCGACATGTAAACGCATCCCGGGGTTCGTCAGTCAT
>NW_021192545.1:42316-43324 GCF_002162155.2 Triticum dicoccoides | reverse complement strand
GTGGAAATCGCTCTAGGTCCCCAAATCGCTGAGTAATAGTGCACAAAACCGCGAGTAATAGTCCATGAAACGAGAATCGCTTTGGGACCCCAAAACGGTAAGTAATAGTCCATGAAACGGGCCAGAATCGGCCAAAACCACGAGTGTTGACGAGAGGCACGTAAACGCACCCGGGGTTCGACAACCATGGATATAAATCCGGGACCCCAAAACAGTGAGCAATAGTCCATGAAATGGGCCAGAATCGGCCAAAACTTCGGGTCTTGATGACCAACACGTAAGCATACCTTGGGGTTCGACAACCATGGAAATCGCTTTGGGACCCCAAAACGGTGAGTAATAGTCCATGAAACGCACCCCGGGGTTCATCAATCGTGGAAATCGCTATGGGGCCCCAAAACGCTGAGTAATAATGCACGAAACCACGCGTAATAGTCCATGAAACGAGAATTGCTTTGGGACCCCAAAACGGTGAGTAATAGTCCATGAAACGGACAAGAATCGGCAAAATATGTGAGTGTTGATGATCGACACGTAAACGCACCCCGAGGTTCCTCAATCGTGGAAATGACTCCAAGACCCCAAAATAGAGTAATAGTCCAAGAAACGGGCCAGAAGCAGCCCGAACTGTCATTGTTGATGACCGACACATAAGCGCGCCTTGGAGTTCGACAACCATGGAAATCACTCTGGGGCCCAAAAACGGTGAGTAATAGTCCATGAAACGGGCCAGAATCGACCAAAACTGCGAGTGTTGATGACCAACACGTAAGTACACCTTGGAGTTCGACAACCATGGAAATCGCTCTGGGACCCCAAAACGGTGAGTAATAGTCCATGAAACGGGCCAGAATCGGCTAAAACTACGAATGTTGATGACAGACACGTAAACGCACCTGGGGTTCGACAATAATGGAAATCACTCCGGGACCCCAAAACAGTTAGCAATTGTTCATGAAACGGGCCAGAATCGGCCAAAACTTCAGGTGTTGATAACCAACACGTAAG
>NW_021192545.1:33653-38803 GCF_002162155.2 Triticum dicoccoides | reverse complement strand
AACTATGGAAATCGCTTCGGGACCCGAAAACGATGAGTAATAGTCCACGAAACGGGTCAGATTTGGCCAAAGCTGTGAGTGTTGACGACGGACACATAAACGCACCCCGGGGTTCATCAATCGTGAAAATCGCTCTAGGTCCCCAAATCGCTGAGTAATAATGCACAAAACCGCGAGTAAAAGTCCATGAAACGAGAATCGCTTTGGGACCCCAAAACGGTGAGTAATAGTCCATGAAACGGGCCAGAATCGACCAAAACTGCGAGTGTTGATGACCAACACGTAAGCACACCTTGGAGTTCAACAACCATGGAAATTGCCTTGGGACCCCAAAACGGTGAGTAATAGTCCATGAAACGGGCCAGAATCGGCCAAAACTGCGAGAGTTGATGACCAACACGTAAGCACACCTTGGGGTTCAACAACTATGAAAATCACTTTGGGACCCCAAAATGTTGAGTAATAGTCCACGAAACGGGTCAGAATTGGACAAAACTGTGAGAGTTGACGACAGACACATAAACGCATCCCGGGGTTCATCAATCGTGGAAATTGCTCTGGTTCCCCAAAACGCTGAGTAATAGTGCACGAAACGGACAAGAATCGGCCAAATATGCGAGTGTGGATGACCGACATGTAAACGCATCCCGGGGTTCGTCAGTCATTGAAATGACTCCGGGACCCCAAAACAGAGTAATAGTCCAAGAAATGGGCCAGAATCGGCCAAAACTGTGATTGTTGATGACCGACGGTAAGCACACCTTGGGGTTCAACAACTATGGAAATCGCTTCGGGACCCCAAAACGGTGAATAATAGTCCAGAAAACGGGTCAGAATTGGACAAAAGTGTGAGTGTTTACGACGGATACATAAACGCACCCCGGGGTTCATCAATCGTGGAAATCACTCCGGGTCCTCAAAATGCTGAGTAAGTGCACGAAACCGCAAGTAATAGTCCATGCAACGAGAATCGCTTTGGGAACCCAAAACGGTGAGTAATAGTCTATGAAACGGGCATGAAACGGCCGAAACCGCGAGTGTTGATGGTCGACACATAAGCGCACCTTGGAGTTCGATAACCATGGAAATCACTCCGGGACCCCGAAATGGTGAGTAATGGTGCATGAAGCGGGCCAGAATCGGCCAAAACTGTGAGTGTTGATGATCAACATGTAAACACACCTTGGGGTTCAACAACTATGGAAATCGCTTCGGGACCCGAAAACGATGAGTAATAGTCCACAAAACGGGTCACAATTGGAACAAACTGTGAGTGTTGACAACTGACACATAAACGCACCCCGGGGTTCATCAATCGTGCATATCACTCTGGGTCCCCAAAACGGCGAGTACTAGTGCACGAAACGGACAGGAATCGGCCAAATATGTGAGTGTTGATGATCGACACGTAAACGCACCGCGAGATTCATCAATCGTGGAAATGACTCCGGGACCCCAAAACAGAGTAATAGTCCAAGAAACAGGCCAAAATCAGGCCGAACTGTGATTGTTGATGACCGACACGTAAGCGCGCCTTGGAGTTCGACAACCATGGAAATCGCTTTGGGGCGCAAAAACGGTGAGTAATAGTCCATGAAATGGGCCAGAATCGGCTAAAACATCGAATGTTGACGACAGACACGTAAACGCACCCGGGGTTCGACAACCATGGAAATCACTCCAGGACCCCAAAATAGTGAGCAATTGTCCATCAAACGGGCCAGAAACGGCCAAAACAGCGAGTGTTGATGACCAACACGTAAGCACACCTTGTGGTTCAACAACTATGAAAATCCTTCGGGACCCCAAAACGGTGAGTAATAGTCCACGAAACGGGTCAGAATTGGACAAAACTGTGAGAGTTGACGACAGACACATAAACACATCCCGGGGTTCATTAATCGTGGAAATCGCTCTGGGTCCCCAAAACGCTGAGTAATAGTGCACGAAACGGACAAGAATCGGCGAAATATGTGAGTGTTGATGACCGAAATGAAAACGCACCCCGGGGTTCGTCAATCGTGGAACTGACTCCGGGACCCCAAAACAGAGTAATAGTCCAAGAAACGGGCCAGAATCGGCCAAAACTGTGATTGTTGATGACCGACATGTAAGCAAACCTTGGGGTTCAACAACTATGGAAATCGCTTCGGGACCCGAAAACAATGAGTAATAGTCCACGAAACGGGTCAGATTTGGGCAAAGCTGTGAGTGTTGACGACGGACACATAAACGCACCCCGGGGTTCATCAATCGTGGAAATCGCTCTAGGTCCCCAAATCGCTGAGTAATAATGCACAAAACCGCGAGTAATAGTCCATGAAACGAGAATCGCTTTGGGACCCCAAAACGGTGAGTAATAGTCCATGAAACGGGCCAGAATCGGCCAAAACTGCGAGTGTTGATGACCAACACATAAGCACACCTTGGATTTCAACAACCATGGAAATTGCTTTGGGACCCCAGAACGGTGAGTAATAGTCCATGAAACGGGCCAGAATCGGCCAAAACTGCGAGAGTTGATGACCAACACGTAAGCACACCTTGGGGTTCAACAACTATGAAAATCACTTTGGGACCCCAAAATGTTGAGTAATAGTCCACGAAACGGGTCAGAATTGGACAAAACTGTGAGAGTTGACGACAGACACATAAACGCATCCCGGGGTTCATCAATCGTGGAAATTGCTCTGGGTCCCCAAAACGCTGAGTAATAGTGCACGAAACGGACAAGAATCGGCCAAATATGCGAGTGTGGATGACCGACATGTAAACGCATCCCGGGGTTCGTCAGTCATGGAAATGACTCCGGGACCCCAAAACAGAGTAATAGTCCAAGAAACGGGCCAGAATCGGCCAAAACTGTGATTGTTGATGACCGACGGTAAGCACACCTTGGGGTTCAACAACTATGGAAATCGCTTCGGGACCCCAAAACGGTGAATAATAGTCCAGAAAACGGGTCAGAATTGGACAAAAGTGTGAGTGTTTACGACGGATACATAAACGCACCCCGGGGTTCATCAATCGTGGAAATCACTCTGGGTCCCCAAAATGCTGAGTAAGTGCACGAAACTGCAAGTAATAGTCCATGAAACGAGAATCGCTTTGGGAACCCAAAACGGTGAGTAATAGTCTATGAAACGGGCATGAAACGGCCGAAACCGCGAGTGTTGATGGTCGACACATAAGCGCACCTTGGAGTTCGATAACCATGGAAATCACTCCGGGACCCCGAAATGGTGAGTAATGGTGCATGAAGCGGGCCAGAATCGGCGAAAACTGCGAGTGTTGATGATCAACACGTAAACACACCTTGGGGTTCAACAACTATGGAAATCGCTTCGGGACCCGAAAACGATTTGTAATAGTCCACGAAACGGGTCACAATTGGAACAAACTGTGAGTGTTGACAACTGACACATAAACGCACCCCGGGGTTCATCAATCGTGCATATCGCTCTGGGTCCCCAAAACGGCGAGTAATAGTCCACGAAACGGACAAGAATCGGCCAAATATGTGAGTGTTGATGATCGACACGTAAACGCACCGCGAGATTCGTCAATCGTGGAAATGACTCCGGGACCTCAAAACAGAGTAATAGTCCAAGAAACAGGCCAAAATCAGGCCGAACTGTGATTGTTGATGACCGACACATAAGCGCGCCTTGGAGTTCGACAACCATGGAAATCCCTTTGGGGCCCAAAAACGGTGAGTAATAGTCCATGAAACGGGCCAGAATCGGCTAAAACATCGAATGTTGACGACAGACACGTAAACGCACCCGGGGTTCGACAACCATGGAAATCACTCCAGGACCCCAAAACAGTGAGCAATTGTCCATGAAACGGGCCAGAAACGGCCAAAACTGCGAGTGTTGATGACCAACACGTAAGCACGCCTTGGAGTTCGACAACCATGGAAATCGCTTTGGGACCCCAAAACGGTGAGTAATAGTCCATGAAACGGGCCAGAATCGGCCAAAACTGCGAGTGTTGATGACCAACACGTAAGCACACCTTGGGGTTCAACAACTATGAAAATCCTTCGGGACCCCAAAACGTTGAGTAATATTCCACGAAACGGGTCAGAATTGGACAAAACTGTGAGAGTTGATGACAGACACATAAACACATCCCGGGGTTCATTAATCATGGAAATCGCTCTGGTTCCCCAAAACGCTGAGTAATAGTGCACGAAACGGACAAGAATCGGCGAAATATGTGAGTGTTGATGACCGACATGTAATAGCACCCCGGGGTTCGTCAATCGTGGAACTGACTCCGGGACCCCAAAACAGAGTAATAGTCCAAGAAACGGGCCAGAATCGGCCAAAACTGTGATTGTTGATGACCGACACGTAAGCACACCTTGGGGTTCAACAACTATGGAAATCGCTTCGGGACCCGAAAACGATGAGTAATAGTCCACGAAACGGGTTAGATTTGGCCAAAGCTGTGAGTGTTGACGACGGACACATAAACGCACCCCGGGGTTCATCAATCGTGGAAATCGCTCTAGGTCACCAAATCGCTGAGTAATAATGCACAAAACCGCGAGTAATAGT
Source organism: Triticum dicoccoides (assembly GCF_002162155.2). Lineage (NCBI taxonomy): Eukaryota > Viridiplantae > Streptophyta > Magnoliopsida > Poales > Poaceae > Triticum > Triticum dicoccoides. The sequence goes on along the minus strand of NW_021192545.1, from coordinate 34,235 downwards.
CCATGAAACGAGAATCGCTTTGGGACCCCAAAACGGTGAGTAATAGTCCATGAAACGGGCCAGAATCGGCCAAAACTTCGAGTGTTGATGACCAACACATAAGCACACCTTGGATTTCAACAACCATGGAAATTGCTTTGGGACCCCAGAACGGTGAGTAAAAGTCCATGAAACGGGCCAGAATCGGCCAAAACTGCGAGAGTTGATGACCAACACGTAAGCACACCTTGGGGTTCAACAACTATGAAAATCCTTCGGGACCCCAAAACGTTGAGTAATAGTCCACGAAACGGGTCAGAATTGGACAAAACTGTGAGAGTTGATGACAGACACATAAACACATCCCGGGGTTCATTAATCGTGGAAATCGCTCTGGTTCCCCAAAACGCTGAGTAATAGTGCACGAAACGGACAAGAATCGGCGAAATATGTGAGTGTTGATGACCGACATGTAATAGCACCCCGGGGTTCGTCAATCGTGGAACTGACTCCGGGACCCCAAAACAGAGTAATAGTCCAAGAAACGGGCCAGAATCGGCCAAAACTGTGATTGTTGATGACCGACACGTAAGCACACCTTGG
>NW_021192545.1:29978-31691 GCF_002162155.2 Triticum dicoccoides | reverse complement strand
GGTCAGATTTGGCCAAAGCTGTGAGTGTTGACGACGGACACATAAACGCACCCCGGGGTTCATCAATCGTGGAAATCGCTCTAGGTCCCCAAATCGCTGAGTAATAATGCACAAAACCGCGAGTAATAGTCCATGAAACGAGAATCGCTTTGGGACCCCAAAACGGTGAGTAATAGTCCATGAAACGGGCCAGAATCGGCCAAAACTTCGAGTGTTGATGACCAACACATAAGCACACCTTGGATTTCAACAACCATGGAAATTGCTTTGGGACCCCAGAACGGTGAGTAAAAGTCCATGAAACGGGCCAGAATCGGCCAAAACTGCGAGAGTTGATGACCAACACGTAAGCACACCTTGGGGTTCAACAACTATGAAAATCACTTTGGGGCCCCAAAATGTTGAGTAATAGTCCACGAAACGGGTAAGAATTGGACAAAACTGTGAGAGTTGACGACAGACACATAAACGCATCCCGGGGTTCATCAATCGTGGAAATTGCACTGGGTCCCCAAAACGCTGAGTAATAGTGCACGAAACGGACAAGAATCGGCCAAATATGCGAGTGTGGATGACCGACATGTAAACGCATCCCGGGGTTCGTCAGTCATGGAAATGACTCCGGGACCCCAAAACAGAGTAATAGTCCAAGAAACGGGCCAGAATCGGCCAAAACTGTGATTGTTGATGACCGACGGTAAGCACACCTTGGGGTTCAACAATTATGGAAATCGCTTCGGGACCCCAAAACGGTGAATAATAGTCCAGAAAACGGGTCAAAATTGGACAAAAGTGTGAGTGTTTACGACGGATACATAAATGCACCCCGGGGTTCATCAATCGTGGAAATCACTCTGGGTCCCCAAAATGCTGAGTAAGTGCACGAAACCGCAAGTAATAGTCCATGAAACGAGAATCGCTTTGGGAACCCAAAACGGTGAGTAATAGTCTATGAAACGGGCATGAAACGGCCGAAACCGCGAGTGTTGATGGTCGACACATAAGCGCACCTTGGAGTTCGATAACCATGGAAATCACTTTGGGACCCCGAAATGGTGAGTAATGGTGCATGAAGCGGGCCAGAATCGGCCAAAACTGCGAGTGTTGATGATCAACACGTAAACACACCTTGGGGTTCAACAACTATGGAAATCGCTTCGGGGCCCGAAAACGATGAGTAATAGTCCACGAAACGGGTCACAATTGGAACAAACTGTGAGTGTTGACAACTGACACATAAACGCACCCCGGGGTTCATCAATCGTGCATATCGCTCTGGGTCCCCAAAACGGCGAGTAATAGTCCACGAAACGGACAAGAATCGGCCAAATATGTGAGTGTTGATGATCGACACGTAAACGCACCGCGAGATTCGTCAATCGTGGAAATGACTCCAGGACCCCAAAACAGAGTAATAGTCCAAGAAACAGGCAAAAATCAGGCCGAACTGTGATTGTTGATGACCGACACATAAGCGCGCCTTGGAGTTCGACAACCATGGAAATCGCTTTGGGGCCCAAAAACGGTGAGTAATAGTCCATGAAACGGGCCAGAATCGGCTAAAACATCGAATGTTGACGACAGACACGTAAACGCACCCGGGGTTCGACAACCATGGAAATCACTCCAGGACCCCAAAACAGTGAGCAATTGTCCATGAAACGGGCCAGAAACGGCCAAAACTGCGAGTGTTGATGACCAACACGTAAGCAC
>NW_021192545.1:24853-29968 GCF_002162155.2 Triticum dicoccoides | reverse complement strand
ATCACTCCGGGACCCCGAAATGGTGAGTAATAGTGCATGAAGCGGGCCAGAATCGGCCAAAACTGCGAGTGTTGATGATCAACACGTAAACACATCTTGGGGTTCAACAACTATGGAAATCGCTTCGGGACCCGAAAATGATGAGTAATAGTCCACGAAACGGGTCAGAATTGGACAGAACTGTGAGTGTTGACAACTGACACATAAACGCACCCCGGGGTTCATCAATCGTGGAAATCGCTCTGGGTCCCCAAAATGGCGAGTAATAGTCCACAAAACGGACAAGAATCGGCCAAATATGTGAGTGTTGATGATCGACATGTAAACACACCCCGAGGTTCGTCAATCGTGGAAATGACTCCGGGACCCCAAAACAGAGTAATAGTCCAAGAAACGGGCCAGAATCAGCCCGAACTGTGATTGTTGATGACCGACACATAAGCGCACCTTGGAGTTCGACAACCATGGAAATCGCTATGGGGCCCAAAAATGGTGACTAATAGTCCATGAAACGGGCCAAAATCGGCCAAAACTGCAAGTGTTGATGACCAACACGTAAGCACACCTTGGGGTTCAACAACTATGGAAATCGCTTCGGGACCCGAAAACGATGAGTAATAGTCCGCGAAACGTGTCATAATTGGACAAAACTGTGAGTGTTAACGACTGACACATAAACGCACCCCGGGGTTCATCAATCGTGGAAATCGCTCTGGGTCCCCAAAAGGCTGAGTAATAGTCCACGAAACGGACAAGAATCGGCCAAATATGTGAGTGTTGATGATCGCCACGTAAACGCACCCCGAGGTTCGTCAATCATGGAAATGACTCCGGGACCCCCAAACAGAGTAATAGTCCAAGAAACGGGCGAGAATCAGCCCGAACTGTGATTGTTGATGACCGACACGTAAGCGCGCCTTGGAGTTCGACAACCATGGAAATCGCTTTGGGGCCCAAAAACGGTGACTAATAGTCCATGAAACGGGCCAGAATCGGCTAAAACCGCGAATGTTGACGACAGACACGTAAACGCACCCGGGGTTCGACATCCATGGAAATCACTCCGGGACCCAAAAACAGTGAGCAATTGTCCATGAAATAGGCCAGAATCGGCCAAAACTGCGAGTGTTAATGACCAACACGTAAGCACACCTTGGAGTTCGACAACCATGGAAATCGCTTTGGGACCCCAAAACGGTGAGTAATAGTCCATGAAACGGGCCAGAATCGGCCAAAACTGCAAGTGTGGATGACCAACACGTAAGCACACCTTGGGGTTCAACAACTATGAAAATCGCTTCGGGACCCCAAAACATTGAGTAATAGTCCACGAAACGGGTCAGAATTGGACAAAACTATGAGAGTTGAAGACCAACACGTAAACGCACCCCGGGGTTCGTCAATTGTGGAAATGACTCCGGGACCCCAATACAGAGTAATAGTCCACGAAACATGCCAGAATCGGCCAAAACTGTGATTGTTGATGACCGATACTTAAGCACACCTTGGGATTCAACAACTATGCAAATCGCTTTGGGACCCCAAAACGGTGAATAATAGTCCACGAAACGGGTCAGAATTGGACAAAACTGTCAGTGTTGACGACGGACACATAAACGCACCCCGGGGTTCATCAATCGTGGAAATCGCTCTGGGTCCCCAAAACGCTGAGTAATAGTGCACGAAACCGCGAGTAATAATCCATGAAACGAGAATCGCTTTGGGACCCCAAAACGACAAGTAATAGTCCATGAAACGGGCCATAAACGGCCGAAACCGCGAGTGTTGATGATCGACACGTAAGCGCACCTTGGAGTTCGATAACCACGAAAATCACTCCGGGACCCCGTAACGGTGAGTAATAGTGCATGAAACTGGCCAGAATCGGCCAAAACTGCGAGTGTTGATGACCAACACGTAAGCACACCTTGGGGTTCAGCAACTATGGAAATCACTTCGGGACCCGAAAACGATGAGTAATAGTCCACGAAACGGGTCATAATTGGACAAAACTGTGAGTGTTAACGACTGACGCATAAATGCACCCCGGGGTTCATGAATCGTGGAAATCGCTCTGGGTCCCCAAAACGCTGACTAATAGTCCATGAAACGAGAATCGCTTTGGGGTCCCAAAACGGTGAGTAATAGTCCATGAAACGGGCAAGAAACGGCCGAAACCGCGAGTGTTGATGATCGACATGTAAGCGCACCTTGGAGTTCGATAACCATGGAAATCACTCCGGGACCCCGAAATGGTGAGTAATAGTGCATGAAGCGGGCCAGAATCGGCCAAAACTGCGAGTGTTGATGATCAACACGTAAACACATCTTGGGGTTCAACAACTATGGAAATCGCTTCGGGACCCGAAAATGATGAGTAATAGTCCACGAAACGGGTCAGAATTGGACAGAACTGTGAGTGTTGACAACTGACACATAAACGCACCCCGGGGTTCATCAATCGTGGAAATCGCTCTGGGTCCCCAAAATGGCGAGTAATAGTCCACAAAACGGACAAGAATCGGCCAAATATGTGAGTGTTGATGATCGACATGTAAACACACCCCGAGGTTCGTCAATCGTGGAAATGACTCCGGGACCCCAAAATAGAGTAATAGTCCAAGAAACGGGCCAGAATCAGCCTGAACTGTGATTGTTGATGACCGACACATAAGCGCACCTTGGAGTTCGACAACCATGGAAATCGCTATGGGGCCCAAAAACGGTGACTAATAGTCCATGAAACGGGTCAGAATCGGCCAAAACTGCAAGTGTTGATGACCAACACGTAAGCACACCTTGGGGTTCAACAACTATGGAAATCGCTTCGGGACCCGAAAACGATGAGTAATAGTCCGCGAAACGTGTCATAATTGGACAAAACTGTGAGTGTTAACGACTGACACATAAACGCACCCCGGGGTTCATCAATCGTGGAAATCGCTCTGGGTCCCCAAAAGGCTGAGTAATAGTCCACGAAACGGACAAGAATCGGCCAAATATGTGAGTGTTGATGATCGCCACGTAAACACACCCCGAGGTTCGTCAATCATGGAAATGACTCCGGGACCCCCAAACAGAGTAATAGTCCAAGAAACGGGCCAGAATCAGCCCGAACTGTGATTGTTGATGACCGACACGTAAGCGCGCCTTGGAGTTCGACAACCATGGAAATCGCTTTGGGGCCCAAAAACGGTGAGTAATAGTCCATGAAACGGGCCAGAATCGGCTAAAACCGCGAATGTTGACGACAGACACGTAAACGCACCCGGGGTTCGACATCCATGGAAATCACTCCGGGACCCCAAAACAGTGAGCAATTGTCCATGAAATAGGCCAGAATCGGCCAAAACTGCGAGTGTTAATGACCAACACGTAAGCACACCTATGGAAATCGCTTTGGGACCCCAAAACGGTGAGTAATAGTCCATGAAACGGGCCAGAATCGGCCAAAAATGCAAGTGTGGATGACCAACACGTAAGCACACCTTGGGGTTCAACAACTATGAAAATCGCTTCGGGACCCCAAAACGTTGAGTAATAGTCCACGAAACGGGTCAGAATTGGACAAAACTGTGAGAGTTGAAGACCAACACGTAAACGTACCCCGGGGTTCGTCAATTGTGGAAATGACTCCGGGACCCCAATACAGAGTAATAGTCCACGAAACATGCCAGAATCGGCCAAAACTGTGATTGTTGATGACCGATACGTAAGCACACCTTGGGATTCAACAACTATGTAAATCGCTTTGGGACCCCAAAAGGGTGAATAATAGTCCACGAAACGGGTCAGAATTGGACAAAACTGTGAGTGTTGACGACGGACACATAAACGCACCCCGGGGTTCATCAATCGTGGAAATCGCTCTGGGTCCCCAAAACGCTGAGTAATAGTGCACGAAACCGCGAGTAATAATCCATGAAACGAGAATCGTTTGGGACCCCAAAACGATGAGTAATAGTCCATGAAACGGGCCATAAACGGCCGAAACCGCGAGTGTTGATGATCGACACGTAAGCGCACCTTGGAGTTCGATAACCACGAAAATCACTCCGGGACCCCGTAACGGTGAGTAATAGTGCATGAAACTGGCCAGAATCGGCCAAAACTACGAGTGTTGATGACCAACACGTAAGCACACCTTGGGGTTCAGCAACTATGGAAATCACTTCGGGACCCGAAAACGATGAGTAATAGTCCACGAAACGGATCATAATTGGACAAAACTGTGAGTGTTAACGACTGATACATAAATGCACCCCGGGGTTCATCAATCGTGGAAATCGCTCTGGGTCCCCAAAATGCTGACTAATAGTCCATGAAACGAGAATCGCTTTGGGGTCCCAAAACGGTGAGTAATAGTCCATGAAACGGGCAAGAAACGGCCGAAACCGCGAGTGTTGATGATCGACACGTAAGCGCACCTTGGAGTTCGATAACCATGGAAATCACTCCGGGACCCCGAAATGGTGAGTAATAGTGCACGAAGCGGGCCAGAATCTGCCAAAACTGCGAGTGTTGATGATCAACACGTAAACACATCTGGGGTTCAACAACTATGGAAATCGCTTCGGGACCCGAAAATGATGAGTAATAGTCCACGAAACGGGTCAGAATTGGACAGAACTGTGAGTGTTGACAACTGACACATAAACGCACCCCGGGGTTCATCAATCGTGGAAATCGCTCTGGGTCCCCAAAATGGCGAGTAATAATCCACAAAACGGACAAGAATCGGCCAAATATGTGAGTGCTGATGATCGACATGTAAACACACCCCGAGGTTCGTCAATCGTGGAAATGACTCCGGGACCCCAAAACAGAGTAATAGTCCAAGAAACGGGCCAGAATCAGCCCGAACTGTGATTGTTGATGACCGACACGTAAGCGCGCCTTGGAGTTCGACAACCATGGAAATCGCTTTGGGGCCCAAAAACGGTGAGTAATAGTCCATGAAACGGGCCAGAATCGGCTAAAACCGCGAATGTTGACGACAGACACGTAAACGCACCCGGGGTTCGACATCCATGGAAATCACTCTGGGACCCCAAAACAGTGAGCAATTGTCCATGAAATAGGCCAGAATCGGCCAAAACTGCGAGTGTTAATGAC
>NW_021192545.1:15563-23961 GCF_002162155.2 Triticum dicoccoides | reverse complement strand
TAAACGCACCCCGGGGTTCGTCAATTGTGGAAATGACTCCGGGACCCCAATACAGAGTAATAGTCCACGAAACATGCCAGAATCGGCCAAAACTGTGATTGTTGATGACCGATACGTAAGCACACCTTGGGGTTCAACAACTATGGAAATTGCTTTGGGACCCCAAAACGGTGAATAATAGTACACGAAACGGGTCAGAATTGGACAAACCTGTGAGTGTTGACGACGGACACATAAACGCACCCCGGGGTTCATCAATCGTGGAAATCGCTCTGGGTCCCCAAAACGTTGAGTAATAGTGCACGAAACCGCGCGTAATAATCCATGAAACGAGAATCGCTTTAGGACCCCAAAACGACGAGTAATAGTCCATGAAACGGGCCATAAATGGCCGAAACCGCGAGTGTTGATGATCGGCACGTAAGCGCACCTTGGAGTTCGATAACCACGAAAATCACTCCGGGACCCCGTAACGGTGAGTAATAGTGCATGAAACTGGCCAGAATCGGCCAAAACTGCAAGTGTTGATGACCAACACGTAAGCACACCTTGGGGTTCAGCAACTATGGAAATCACTTCGGGACCCGAAAACGATGAGTAATAGTCCACGAAACGGGTCATAATTGGACAAAACTGTGAGTGTTAACGACTGACACATAAATGCACCCCGGGGTTCATCAATCGTGGAAATCGCTCTGGGTCCCCAAATCGCTTCAGGACCCCAAAATGTTAAATAATAGTCCATGAAACGGGTCAGAATTGGACAAAACTTTGAGTGTTGACGACGGACACATAAACGCACCCCGGGGTTCATCAATCGTGGAAATCGCTCCGGGTCCCTATAACGTTGAGTAATAGTGCACGAAACCGCAAGTAATAGTCCATGAAACGAGAATCACTTTGGGACCCCAAAACGGTGAGTAATAGTCCATGAAACGGGCCATAAACTGCTGAAACCGCGAGTTTTGATGATCGACACCTAAGCGCACCTTGGAGTTCGATAACCATGGTAATCACTCCGGGACCCCGAAACGGTGAGTAATAGTGCATGAATCGGGCCAGAATCGGTCAAAACTGCGAGTGTTGACGACCAACACATAAGCACACCTTGGGGTTCAACAACTATGGAAATCGCTTCGGGACCCGAAAACGATGAGTAATAGTCCACGAAACGGGTCAGAATTGGACAAAACTGTGAGTGTTGACAACTGACACATAAACGCACCCCGGGGTTCATCAATCGTGGAAATCGCTCTGGGTCCCCAAAACGGCGAGTAATAGTCCACAAAACGGACAAGAATCGGCCAAATATGTGAGTGTTGATGATCGACATGTAAACGCACCCCGAGGTTCGTCAATCGTGGAAATGACTCCGGGACCCCAAAACAGAGTAATAGTCCAAGCAACGGGCCAGAATCAGCCCGAACTGTGATTGTTGATGACCGACACATAAGCGCACCTTGGAGTTCGACAACCATGGAAATCACTTTGGGGCCCAAAAACGGTGACTAATAGTCCATGAAACGGGCCAGAATCGGCCAAAACTGCAAGTGTTGATGACCAACACGTAAGCACACCTTGGGGTTCAGCAACTATGGAAATCACTTCGGGACCCGAAAACGATGAGTAATAGTCCACGAAACGGGTCATAATTGGACAAAACTGTGAGTGTTAACGACTGACACATAAATGCACCCCAGGGTTCATCAATCGTGGAAATCGCTCTGGGTCCCCAAAACGCTGATTAATAGTCCATGAAACGAGAATCGCTTTGGGGTCCCAAAACGGTGAGTAATAGTCCATGAAACGGGCAAGAAACGGCCGAAACCGCGAGTGTTGATGATCGACACGTAAGCGCACCTTGGAGTTCGATAACCATGGAAATCACTCCGGGACCCCGAAATGGTGAGTAATAGTGCATGAAGCGGGCCAGAATCGGCCAAAACTCCGAGTGTTGATGATCAACACGTAAACACATCTTGGGGTTCAACAACTATGGAAATCGCTTCGGGACCCGAAAATGATGAGTAATAGTCCACGAAACGGGTCAGAATTGGACAGAACTGTGAGTGTTGACAACTGACACATAAACGCACCCCGGGGTTCATCAATCGTGGAAATCGCTCTGGGTCCCCAAAATGGCGAGTAATAGTCCACAAAACGGACAAGAATCGGCCAAATATGTGAGTGTTGATGATCGACATGTAAACACACCCCGAGGTTCGTCAATCGTGGAAATGACTCCGGGACCCCAAAACAGAGTAATAGTCCAAGAAACGGGCCAGAATCAGCCCGAACTGTGATTGTTGATGACCGACACATAAGCGCACCTTGGAGTTCGACAACCATGGAAATCGCTTTGGGGCCCAAAAACGGTGACTAATAGTCCATGAAACGGGCCAGAATCGGCCAAAACTGCAAGTATTGATGACCAACACGTAAGCACACCTTGCACGAAACGGACAAGAATCGGCCAAATATGTGAGTGTTGATGATCGACATGTAAACACACCCCGAGGTTCGTCAATCGTGGAAATGACTCCGGGACCCCAAAACAGAGTAATAGTCCAAGAAACGGCCTAGAATCGGCCAAAACTGTGATTGTTGATGACCGACACGTAAGCACACCTTGGGGTTCAACAACTATGGAAATCGCTTCAGGACCCCAAAATGTTAAATAATAGTCCATGAAACGGGTCAGAATTGGACAAAACTTTGAGTGTTGACGACGGACACATAAACGCACCCCGGGGTTCATCAACCGTGGAAATCGCTCCGGGTCCCTATAACGCTGAGTAATAGTGCACGAAACCGCAAGTAATAGTCCATGAAACGAGAATCACTTTGGGACCCCAAAACGGTGAGTAATAGTCCATGAAACGGGCCATAAACTGCCGAAACCGTGAGTTTTGATGATCGACACCTAAGCGCACCTTGGAGTTCGATAACCATGGTAATCACTCCGGGACCCCGAAACTGTGAGTAATAGTGCATGAAGCGGGCCAGAATCGGTCAAAACTGCGAGTGTTGATGACCAACACATAAGCACACCTTGGGGTTCAACAACTATGGAAATCGCTTCGGGACCCGAAAACGATGAGTAATAGTCCACGAAACGGGTCAGAATTGGACAAAACTGTGAGTGTTGACAACTGACACATAAACGCACCCCGGGGTTCATCAATCGTGGAAATCGCTCTGGGTCCCCAAAACGGCGAGTAATAGTCCACAAAACGGACAAGAATCGGCCAAATATGTGAGTGTTGATGATCGACATGTAAACGCATCCCGAGGTTCGTCAATCGTGGAAATGACTCCGGGACCCCAAAACAGAGTAATAGTCCAAGAAACGGGCCAGAATCAGCCCGAACTGTGATTGTTGATGACCGACACATAAGCGCACCTTGGAGTTCGACAACCATGGAAATCACTTTGGGGCCCAAAAACGGTGACTAATAGTCCATGAAACAGGCCAGAATCGGCCAAAACTGCAATTGTTGATGACCAACACGTAAGCACACCTTGGGGTTCAACAACTATGGAAATCGCTTCGGGACCCAAGAACGATGAGTAATAGTCCACGAAACGGGTCATAATTGGACAAAACTGTGAGTGTTAACGACTGACACATAAACGCACCCCGGGGTTCATCAATCGTGGAAATCGCTCTGGGTCCCCAAAACGCTGAGTAATAGTCCACGAAACGGACAAGAATCGGCCAAATATGTGAGTGTTGATGATCGACACGTAAACGCACCCCGAGGTTCGTCAATCGTGGAAATGACTCCGGGACCCCCAAACAGAGTAATAGTCCAAGAAACGGGCCAGAATCAGCCCGAACTGTGATTGTTGATGACCGACACGTAAGCGCGCCTTGGAGTTCGACAACCATGGAAATCTCTTTGGGGCCCAAAAACGGTGAGTAATAGTCCATGAAACGGACCAGAATCGGCTAAAACCGCGATGTTGACGACAGACACGTAAACGCACCCGGGGTTTGACAACCATGGAAATCACTCTGGGACCCCAAAACAGTGAGCAATTGTCCATGAAACGGGCCAGAATCGGCCAAAACTGCAAGTGTGGATGACCAACACGTAAGCACACCTTGGGGTTCAACAACTATGAAAATCGCTTCGGGACCCCAAAACGTTGAGTAATAGTCCACGAAACGGGTCAGAATTGGACAAAACTGAGAGAGTTGAAGACCAACACCTAAACGCAACCCGGGGTTCGTCAATTGTGGAAATGACTCCGGGACCCCAATACAGAGTAATAGCCCAAGAAACATGCCAGAATCGGCCAAAACTGTGATTGTTGATGACCGATACGTAAGCACACCTTGGGGTTCAACAACTATGGAAATCGCTTCGGGGCCCCAAAACGGTGAATAATAGTCCACGAAACGGGTCAGAATTGGACAAAACTGTGAGTGTTGACGACGGACACATAAACGCACCCCGGGGTTCATCAATCGTGGAAATCGCTCTCGGTCCCCAAAACGCTTTGTAATAGTGCATGAAACCGCGAGTAATAATCCATGAGACGAGAATCGCTTTGGGACCCCAAAACGACGAGTAATAGTCCATGAAACGGGCCATAAACAGCCGAAACCGTGAGTGTTGATGATCGACACGTAAGCGCACCTTGGAGTTCGATAACCACGAAAATCACTCCGGGACCCCGTAACGGTGAGTAATAGTGCATGAAACTGGCCAGAATCGGCCAAAACTGCGAGTGTTGATGATCAACACGTAAACCCATCTTGGGGTTCAACAACTATGGAAATCGCTTCGGGACCCGAAAACGATGAGTAATAGTCCACGAAACGGGTCAGAATTGGACAAAACTGTGAGTGTTGACAACTGATACATAAACGCACCCCGGGGTTCATCAATCGTGGAAATCGCTCTGGGTCCCCAAAACGGCGAGTAATAGTCCACAAAACGGACAAGAATCGGCCAAATATGTGAGTGTTGATGATCGACATGTAAACGCACCCCGAGGTTCGTCAATCGTGGAAATGACTCCGGGACCCCAAAACAGAGTAATAGTCCAAGAAACGGGCCAGAATCAGCCCGAACTGTGATTGTTGATGACCGACACATAAGCGCACCTTGGAGTTCGACAACCATGGAAATCGCTTTGGGGCCCAAAAACGGTGACTAATAGTCCATGAAACGGGCCAGAATCGGCCAAAACTGCAAGTGTTGATGACCAACACGTAAGCACACCTTGGGGTTCAACAACTATGGAAATCGCTTCGGGACCCAAAAACGATGAGTAATAGTCCACGAAACGGGTCATAATTGGACAAAACTGTGAGTGTTAACGACTGACACATAAACGCACCCCGGGGTTCATCAATCGTGGAAATCGCTCTGGGTCCCCAAAACGCTGAGTAATAGTCCACGAAACGGACAAGAATCGGCCAAATATGTGAGTGTTGATTATCGACACGTAAACGCACCCCGAGGTTCGTCAATCGTGGAAATGACTCCGGGACCCCCAAACAGAGTAATAGTCCAAGAAACGGGCCAGAATCAGCCCGAACTGTGATTGTTGATGACCGACACGTAAGCGCGCCTTGGAGTTCGACAACCATGGAAATCTCTTTGGGGCCCAAAAACGGTGAGTAATAGTCCATGAAACGGGCCAGAATCGGCTAAAACCGCGAATGTTGACGACAGACACGTAAACGCACCCGGGGTTCGACAACCATGGAAATCACTCTGGGACCCCAAAACAGTGAGCAATTGTCCATGAAACGGGCCAGAATCGGCCAAAACTGCGAGTGTTGATGACCAACACGTAAGCACACCTTGGAGTTCGACAACCATGGAAATCGCTTTGGGACCCCAAAACGGTGAGTAATAGTCCATGAAACGGGCCAGAATTGGCCAAAACTGCAAGTGTGGATGACCAACACGTAAGCACACCTTGGGGTTCAACAACTATGAAAATCGCTTCGGGACCCCAAAACGTTGAGTAATAGTCCACGAAACGGGTCAGAATTGGACAAAACTGAGAGAGTTGAAGACCAACACCTAAACGCAACCCGGGGTTCGTCAATTGTGGAAATGACTCCGGGACCCCAATACAGAGTAACAGTCCAAGAAACATGCCAAAATCGGCCAAAACTGTGATTGTTGATGACCGATACGTAAGCACACCTTGGGGTTCAACAACTATGGAAATCGCTTCGGGGCCCCAAAACGGTGAATAATAGTCCACGAAACGGGTCAGAATTGGACAAAACTGTGAGTGTTGACGACGGACACATAAACGCACCCCGGGGTTCATCAATCGTGGAAATCGCTCTGGGTCCCCAAAACGCTGTGTAATAGTGCATGAAACCGCGAGTAATAATCCATGAAACGAGAATCGCTTTGGGACCCCAAAACGACGAGTAATAGTCCATGAAACGGGCCATAAACGGCCGAAACCGCGAGTGTTGATGATCGACACGTAAGCGCACCTTGGAGTTCGATAACCACGAAAATCACTCCGGGACCCCGTAACGGTGAGTAATAGTGCATGAAACTGGCCAGAATCGGCCAAAACTGCGAGTGTTGATGATCAACACGTAAACACATCTTGGGGTTCAATAACTATGGAAATCGCTTCGGGACCCGAAAACGATGAGTAATAGTCCACGAAACGGGTCAGAATTGGACAAAACTGTGAGTGTCGACAACTGACACAAAAACGCACCCCGGGGTTCATCAATCGTGGAAATCGCTCTGGGTCCCCAAAACGGCGAGTAATAGTCCACAAAACGGACAAGAATCGGCCAAATATGTGAGTGTTGATGATCGACATGTAAACGCACCCCGAGGTTCGTCAATCGTGGAAATGACTCCGGGACCCCAAAACAGAGTAATAGTCCAAGAAACGGGCCAGAATCAGCCCGAACTGTGATTGTTGATGACCGACACATAAGCGCACCTTGGAGTTCGACAACCATGGAAATCGCTTTGGGGCCCAAAAACGGTGACTAATAGTCCATGAAACGGGCCAGAATCGGCCAAAACTGCAAGTGTTGATGACCAACACGTAAGCACACCTTGGGGTTCAACAACTATGGAAATCGCTTCGGGACCCAAGAACGATGAGTAATAGTCCACGAAACGGGTCATAGTTGGACAAAACTGTGAGTGTTAACGACTGACACATAAACGCACCCCGGGGTTCATCAATCGTGGAAATCGCTCTGGGTCCCCAAAACGCTGAGTAATAGTCCACGAAACGGACAAGAATCGGCCAAATATGTGAGTGTTGATGATCGACACGTAAACGCACCCCGAGGTTCGTCAATCGTGGAAATGACTCCGGGACCCCAAACAGAGTAATAGTCCAAGAAACGGGCCAGAATCAGCACGAACTGTGATTGTTGATGACCGACACGTAAGCGCGCCTTGGAGTTCGACAACCATGGAAATCTCTTTGGGGCCCAAAAACGGTGAGTAATAGTCCATGAAACGGGCCAGAATCGGCTAAAACCGCGAATGTTGATGACAGACACGTAAACGCACCCGGGGTTCGACAACCATGGAAATCACTCTGGGACCCCAAAACAGTGAGCAATTGTCCATGAAACGGGCCAGAATCGGCCAAAACTGCGAGTGTTGATGACCAACACGTAAGCACACCTTGGAGTTCGACAACCATGGAAATCGCTTTGGGACCCCAAAACGGTGAGTAATAGTCCATGAAACGGGCCAGAATCGGCCAAAACTGCAAGTGTGGATGACCAACACGTAAGCACACCTTGGGGTTCAACAACTATGAAAATCGCTTCGGGACCCCAAAACGTTGAGTAATAGTCCACGAAACGGGTCAGAATTGGACAAAACTGAGAGAGTTGAAGACCAACACCTAAACGCAACCCGGGGTTCGTCAATTGTGGAAATGACTCCGGGACCCCAATACAGAGTAATAGCCCAAGAAACATGCCAGAATCGGCCAAAACTGTGATTGGTGATGACCGATACGTAAGCACACCTTGGGGTTCAACAACTATGGAAATCACTTCGGGGCCCCAAAACGGTGAATAATAGTCCACGAAACGGGTCAGAATTGGACAAAACTGTGAGTGTTGACGACGGACACATAAACGCACCCCGGGGTTCATCACTCGTGGAAATCGCTCTGGGTCCCCAAAACGCTTTGTAATAGTGCATGAAACCGCGAGTAATAATCCATGAGACGAGAATCGCTTTGGGACCCCAAAACGACGAGTAATAGTCCACGAAACGGGCCATAAACAGCCGAAACCGTGAGTGTTGATGATCGACACGTAAGCGCACCTTGGAGTTCGATAACCACGAAAATCACTCCGGGACCCCGTAACGGTGAGTAATAGTGCATGAAACTGGCCAGAATCGGCCAAAACTGC
>NW_021192545.1:10539-12888 GCF_002162155.2 Triticum dicoccoides | reverse complement strand
CTCTGGGTCCCCAAAACGCTGAGTAATAGTCCACGAAACGGACAAGAATCGGCCAAATATGTGAGTGTTGATGATCGACACGTAAACGCACCCCGAGGTTCGTCAATCGTGGAAATGACTCCGGGACCCCAAACAGAGTAATAGTCCAAGAAACGGGCCAGAATCAGCACGAACTGTGATTGTTGATGACCGACACGTAAGCGCGCCTTGGAGTTCGACAACCATGGAAATCTCTTTGGGGCCCAAAAACGGTGAGTAATAGTCCATGAAACGGGCCAGAATCGGCTAAAACCGCGAATGTTGACGACAGACACGTAAACGCACCCGGGGTTCGACAACCATGGAAATCACTCTGGGACCCCAAAACAGTGAGCAATTGTCCATGAAACGGGCCAGAATCGGCCAAAACTGCGAGTGTTGATGACCAACACGTAAGCACACCTTGGAGTTCGACAACCATGGAAATCGCTTTGGGACCCCAAAACGGTGAGTAATAGTCCATGAAACGGGCCAGAATCGGCCAAAACTGCAAGTGTGGATGACCAACACGTAAGCACACCTTGGGGTTCAACAACTATGAAAATCGCTTCGGGACCCCAAAACGTTGAGTAATAGTCCACGAAATGGGTCAGAATTGGACAAAACTGAGAGAGTTGAAGACCAACACCTAAACGCAACCCGGGGTTCGTCAATTGTGGAAATGACTCCGGGACCCCAATACAGAGTAATAGTCCAAGAAACATGCCAGAATCGGCCAAAACTGTGATTGTTGATGACCGATACGTAAGCACACCTTGGGGTTCAACAACTATGGAAATCGCTTCGGGGCCCCAAAACGGTGAATAATAGTCCACGAAACGGGTCAGAATTGGACAAAACTGTGAGTGTTGACGACGGACACATAAACGCACCCCGGGGTTCATCAATCGTGGAAATCGCTCTAGGTCCCCAAAACGCTGTGTAATAGTGCATGAAACCGCGAGTAATAATCCATGAAACGAGAATCCCTTTGGGACCCCAAAACGACGAGTAATAGTCCATGAAACGGGCCATAAACGGCCGAAACCGTGAGTGTTGATGATCGACACGTAAGCGCACCTTGGAGTTCGATAACCACCAAAATCACTCCGGGACCCCGTAACGGTCAGTAATAGTGCATGAAACTGGCCAGAATCGGCCAAAACTGCGAGTGTTGATGATCAACACGTAAACCCATCTTGGGGTTCAACAACTATGGAAATCGCTTCGGGACCCGAAAACGATGAGTAATAGTCCACGAAACGGGTCAGAATTGGACAAAACTGTGAGTGTTGACAACTGACACATAAACGCACCCCAGGGTTCATCAATCGTGGAAATCGCTCTGGGTCCCCAAAACGGCGAGTAATAGTCCACAAAACGGACAAGAATCTGCCAAATATGTGAGTGTTGATGATCGACATGTAAACGCACCCCGAGGTTCGTCAATCGTGGAAATGACTCCGGGACCCCAAAACAGAGTAATAGTCCAAGAAACGGGCCAGAATCAGCCCGAACTGTGATTGTTGATGACCGACTCATAAGCGCACCTTGGAGTTCGACAACCATGGAAATCGCTTTGGGGCCCAAAAACGGTGACTAATAGTCCATGAAACGGGCCAGAATCGGCCAAAACTGCAAGTGTTGATGACCAACACGTAAGCACACCTTGGGGTTCAACAACTATGGAAATCGCTTCGGGACCCAAAAACGATGAGTAATAGTCCACGAAACGGGTCATAATTGGACAAAACTGTGAGTGTTAAGGACTGACACATAAACGCACCCCGGGGTTCATCAATCGTGGAAATCGCTCTGGGTCCCCAAAACGCTGAGTAATAGTCCACGAAACGGACAAGAATCGGCCAAATATGTGAGTGTTGATGATCGACATGTAAACGCACCCCGAGGTTCGTCAATCGTGGAAATGACTCCGGGACCCGCAAACAGAGTAATAGTCCAAGAAACGGGCCAGAATCAGCCCGAACTGT
Source organism: Triticum dicoccoides (assembly GCF_002162155.2). Lineage (NCBI taxonomy): Eukaryota > Viridiplantae > Streptophyta > Magnoliopsida > Poales > Poaceae > Triticum > Triticum dicoccoides. The sequence continues at coordinate 10,879 of NW_021192545.1, read as the reverse complement.
GATTGTTGATGACCGACACGTAAGCGCGCCTTGGAGTTCGACAACCATGGAAATCTCTTTGGGGCCCAAAAACGGTGAGTAATAGTCCATGAAACGGGCCAGAATCGGCTAAAACCGCGAATGTTGACGACAGACACGTAAACGCACCCGGGGTTCGACAACCATGGAAATCACTCTGGGACCCCAAAACAGTGAGCAATTGTCCATGAAACGGGCCAGAATCGGCCAAAACTGCGAGTGTTGATGACCAACACGTAAGCACACCTTGGAGTTCGACAACCATGGAAATCGCTTTGGGACCCCAAAACGGTGAGTAATAGTCCATGAAACGGGCCAGAAT
>NW_021192545.1:8499-10143 GCF_002162155.2 Triticum dicoccoides | reverse complement strand
AAGCACACCTTGGGGTTCAACAACTATGAAAATCGCTTCGAGACCCGAAAACGTTGAGTAATAGTCCACGAAACGGGCCAGAATCGGCCCGAACTGTGATTGTTGATGACCGACACGTAAGCGCGCCTTGGAGTTCGACAACCATGGAAATGTCTTTGGGGCCCAAAAACGGTGAGTAATAGTCCATGAAACGGGCCAGAATCGGCTAAAACCGCGAATGTTGACGACAGACACGTAAACGCACCCGGGGTTCGACAACAATGGAAATCACTCTGGGACCCCAAAACAGTGAGCAATTGTCCATGAAACGGGCCAGAATCGGCCAAAACTGCGAGTGTTGATGACCAACACGTAAGCACATCTTGGAGTTCGACAACCATGGAAATCGCTTTGGGACCCCAAAACGGTGAGTAATAGTCCATGAAACGGGCCAGAATCGGCCAAAACTGCAAGTGTGGATGACCAACACGTAAGCACACCTTGGGGTTCAACAACTATGAAAATCGCTTCGGGACCCCAAAACGTTAAGTAATAGTCCACGAAACGGGTCAGAATTGGACAAAACTGAGAGAGTTGAAGACCAACACCTAAACGCAACCCGGGGTTCGTCAATTGTGGAAATGACTCCGGGACCCCAATACAGAGTAATAGTCCAACAAACATGCCAGAATCGTCCAAAACTGTGACTGTTGATGACCGATACGTAAGCACACCTTGGGGTTCAACAACTATGGAAATCGCTTCGGGGCCCCAAAACGGTGAATAATAGTCCACGAAACGGGTCAGAATTGGACAAAACTGTGAGTGTTGACGACGGACACATAAATGCACCCCGGGGTTCATCAATCGTGGAAATCGCTCTGGGTCCCCAAAACGCTGTGTAATAGTGCATGAAACCGCGAGTAATAATCCATGAAACGAGAATCGCTTTGGGACCCCAAAACGACGAGTAATAGTCCATGAAACGGGCCATAAACGGCCGAAACCGTGAGTGTTGATGATCGACACGTAAGCGCACCTTGGAGTTCGATAACCACGAAAATCACTCCGGGACCCCGTAACGGTGAGTAATAGTGCATGAAACTGGCCAGAATCGGCCAAAACTGCGAGTGTTGATGATCAACACGTAAACCCATCTTGGGGTTCAACAACTATGGAAATCGCTTCGGGACCCAAAAACGATGAGTAATAGTCCACGAAACGGGTCATAATTGGACAAAACTGTGAGTGTTAACGACTGACACATAAACGCACCCCGGGGTTCATCAATCGTGGAAATCGCTCTGGGTCCCCAAAACGCTGAGTAATAGTCCAGGAAACGGACAAGAATCGACCAAATATGTGAGTGTTGATGATCGACACGTAAACGCACCCCGAGGTTCGTCAATCGTGGAAATGACTCCGGGACCCCAAAACAGAGTAATAGTCCAAGAAACGGGCCAGAATCAGCCCGAACTGTGATTGTTGATGACCGACACGTAAGCACGCCTTGGAGTTCGACAACCATGGAAATCTCTTTGGGGCCCAAAAACGGTGAGTAATAGTCCACGAAACGGGCCAGAATCGGCTAAAACCGCGAATGTTGACGACAGACACGTAAACGCACCCGGGGTTCGACAACCATGGAAATCACTCTGGGACCCC
>NW_021192545.1:0-1294 GCF_002162155.2 Triticum dicoccoides | reverse complement strand
GAATGTTGACGACAGACACGTAAACGCACCCGGGGTTCGACAACCATGGAAATCACTCTGGGACCCCAAAACAGTGAGCAATTGTCCATGAAACGGGCCAGAATCGGCCAAAACTGCGAGTGTTGATGACCAACACGTAAGCACACCTTGGAGTTCGACAACCATGGAAATCTCTTTGGGACCCCAAAACGGTGAGTAATAGTCCATGAAACGGGCCAGAATCGGCCAAAACTACAAGTGTGGATGACCAACACGTAAGCACACCTTGGGGTTCAACAACTATGAAAATCGCTTCGGGACCCCAAAACGTTGAGTAATAGTCCACGAAACGGGTCAGAATTGGACAAAACTGAGAGAGTTGAAGACCAACACCTAAACACAACCCGGGGTTCGTCAATTGTGGAAATGACTCCGGGACCCCAATACAGAGTAATAGTCCAAGAAACATGCCAGCATCGGCCAAAACTGTGATTGTTGATGACCGATACGTAAGCACACCTTGGGGTTCAACAACTATGGAAATCGCTTCGGGGCCCCAAAACGGTGAATAATAGTCCACGAAACGGGTCAGAATTGGACAAAACTGTGAGTGTTGACGACGGACATATAAACGCACCCCGGGGTTCATCAATCGTGGAAATCGCTCTGGGTCCCCAAAACGCTGTGTAATAGTGCATGAAACCGCGAGTAATAATCCATGAAACGAGAATCGCTTTGGGACCCCAAAACGACGAGTAATAGTCCATGAAACGGGCCATAAACGGCCGAAACTGCGAGTGTTGATGATCGACACGTAAGCGCACCTTGGAGTTCGATAACCACGAAAATCACTCCGGGACCCCGTAACGGTGAGTAATAGTGCATGAAACTGGCCAGAATCGGCCAAAACTGCGAGTGTTGATGATCAACACGTAAACACAACTTGGGGTTCAATAACTATGGAAATCGCTTCGGGACCCGAAAACGATGAGTAATAGTCCACGAAACGGGTCAGAATTGGACAAAACTGTGAGTGTTGACAACCGACACATAAACGCACCCCGGGGTTCATCAATCGTGGAAATCGCTCTGGGTCCCCAAAACGGCGAGTAATAGTCCACAAAATGGACAAGAATCGGCCAAATATGTGAGTGTTGATGATCGACATGTAAACGCACCCCGAGGTTCGTCAATCGTGGAAATGACTCCGGGACCACAAAACAGAGTAATAGTCCAAGAAACGGGCCAGAATCAGCCCGAACTGTGATTGTTGATGACCGACACATAAGCGCACCTTGGAGTTCGACAACCATGG
>NW_021192544.1:0-1041 GCF_002162155.2 Triticum dicoccoides | reverse complement strand
ACTTATGGAGAAGCCTGCGTTTACAAGAAAGTGAGTGGGAGCTCTGTAGCATTTCTCATATTATATGTAGATGACATACTGTTGATGGGAAATGATATAGAACTCTTGGACAGCATCAAGGCCTACTTGAATAAAAGTTTTTCAATGAAGGACCTTGGAGAAGCTGCTTATATATTAGGCATCAAAATCTATAGAGATAGATCGAGACGCCTCATAGGTCTTTCACAAAGCACATACCTTGATAAGATATTGAAGAAGTTCAATATGGATCAATCCAAGAAGGGGTTCTTGCCTGTGTTGCAAGGTATGAAATTGAGCTCAGCTCAATGTCCGACCACGGCAGAAGATATAGAAGAGATGAGCGTCATCCCCTATGCCTCAGCCATAGGTTCTATTATGTATGCCATGCTGTGTACCAGACCTGATGTAAACCTTGCCGTAAGTTTGATAGGAAGGTACCAAAGTAATCCCGGCAAGGAACACTGGACAGCGGTCAAGAATATCCTGAAGTACCTGAAAAGGACTAAGGAAATGTTTCTCGTTTATGGAGGTGACGAAGAGCTCGTCGTAAAGGGTTTCGTCGACGCTAGCTTCGACACAGATCTGGATGACTCTAAGTCACAAACCGGATATGTGTATATTTTGAATGGTGGGGCAGTAAGCTGGTGCAGTTGCAAGCAAAGCGTCGTGGCGGGATCTACATGTGAAGCGGAGTACATGGCAGCCTCGGAGGCAGCACATGAAGCAATATGGGTGAAGGAGTTCATCACCGACCTAGGAGTCATACCCAATGCGTCGGGGCCGATCAAGCTCTTCTGTGACAACACTGGAGCTATTGCACTTGCCAAGGAGCCCAGGTTTCACAAGAAGACAAGGCACATCAAGCGTCGCTTCAACTCCATTCGTGAAAATGTTCAAGATGGAGACATAGAGATTTGTAAAGTACATACGGACCTGAATGTAGCAGATCCGTTGACTAAACCTCTCCCTAGAGCAAAACATGATCAACACCAGAATTCCATGGGTGTTCGATTCATCACA
>NW_021192543.1:0-1453 GCF_002162155.2 Triticum dicoccoides | reverse complement strand
CTTTAAAGGGGAATGGGAACAACATCACCTGCAAACGAAAACAAGATATCAAACGTCAGGATCCAAACATAAATGGTCACTGGAAATTTCAAGTAATTTGTATGTTTGAATTAATGTGATTATACGCAGGGGGGGGGGGAGGGGGGGTCTACCATTCAGTGAAAAAATACCGCGCTATAGCATTCCGAGCAATGGCTCACTAAAAAAATCAGTGCACAGTGTCTCACTAGTAGCATTGCTATAGCACACTAATAGTTAAGTAAACTGAAGTTCGATTGCAATTTTCTCGGTGTAAGGTGCAGTGACACACATATGAATGCTTTCATGCTCTCTCTGCCTGCATATATACTTATACAGCACTGTATAATAATGTCACTATAAGTATAGTGTGGGTGTTACAAAAATAAACTGTGAAAACATTGGGTTGCAAATGAAACTAGTTTATGAAATAAGACACGTGATCAAAATATAGATTGATTGGCACCTTGATATAGCTTTTCCCAAATGTCCTAAAAAATTCTGAAACGAATTGAGTTGTTTGACATAATGTATCCACCGTATCACACAATAAGTTGAGAAGCAAAATGAGAAAATTCAAAATACATATTTTGGTGTTCTAAATTTTTTTGAATGTTTTCTACAAATACAGCGGAGGAGGGAGTCGGTTTCGACGTGGAAGCAACGTGGCAGTGAATGGAGGTGTGGTGCAAGCAGCAGCGGGTGGATGCGAGACACAAATGGCACACGCCATGCAGAAAAGGAGCAACTTGGCAGCGAGGGGAGTCAGCGCTCGGCAGCAGGTGAAAGCGTGCACGGGGGCAGAAAGATGTGCAATGTGTGGAGGTGGAGGCATGGGAACAGCACGACAAAGGCAAAAGCTGGGAGACACAAGGTGATAGAGAGGGAGCAGTGGGTCGTGGCAGGGTGGAGCATGGGAGTTGCTTAATAGGCTATTGTACACCTCGTAAAGGGCTATACAAAGCCGAGCATAGAATAAGCTATTAGACAGCACTAGTAAAAAGTGTACAAAAATAATACAACTGTGTATAAAATATAGTATAATTGTGTATAAAATGTGGAAATAGTATATGCGATTTATTATTTTCCCAAACATATCGATATGAATACTTACACACATATATCTGTTTAAAATACGTACATAACCTCTTTTTGATGAACATAACCATAAAAATTAAGCAAATAATAATGAAATTTTAAGAAGAATAGGTTAGATAGAAGGTTGACTAACTGATTTCTTTACCTCCACTAAATCATGGTCGTCGCCAAGGCTCCCATCGCCCCTAAAATACCAATAGTACCCTTGATGTACACTTTGTCTGAAACCTCGTACACCGCAGAGATTGTAACCGCAGCAATCGACATGCCTGCTGCCACCCTCATGGCAAGCTCGGCCATCTTCTTTGTCGTGAGCCCAAGGAATGTCAACACAATA
>NW_021192542.1:0-1453 GCF_002162155.2 Triticum dicoccoides | reverse complement strand
CTTTAAAGGGGAATGGGAACAACATCACCTGCAAACGAAAACAAGATATCAAACGTCAGGATCCAAACATAAATGGTCACTGGAAATTTCAAGTAATTTGTATGTTTGAATTAATGTGATTATACGCAGGGGGGGGGGGAGGGGGGGTCTACCATTCAGTGAAAAAATACCGCGCTATAGCATTCCGAGCAATGGCTCACTAAAAAAATCAGTGCACAGTGTCTCACTAGTAGCATTGCTATAGCACACTAATAGTTAAGTAAACTGAAGTTCGATTGCAATTTTCTCGGTGTAAGGTGCAGTGACACACATATGAATGCTTTCATGCTCTCTCTGCCTGCATATATAGTTATACAGCACTGTATAATAATGTCACTATAAGTATAGTGTGGGTGTTACAAAAATAAACTGTGAAAACATTGGGTTGCAAATGAAACTAGTTTATGAAATAAGACACGTGATCAAAATATAGATTGATTGGCACCTTGATATAGCTTTTCCCAAATGTCCTAAAAAATTCTGAAATGAATTGAGTTGTTTGACATAATGTATCCACCGTATCACACAATAAGTTGAGAAGCAAAATGAGAAAATTCAAAATACATATTTTGGTGTTCTAAATTTTTTTGAATGTTTTCTACAAATACAGCGGAGGAGGGAGTCGGTTTCGACGTGGAAGCAACGTGGCAGTGAATGGAGGTGTGGTGCAAGCAGCAGCGGGTGGATGCGAGACACAAATGGCACACGCCATGCAGAAAAGGAGCAACTTGGCAGCGAGGGGAGTCAGCGCTCGGCAGCAGGTGAAAGCGTGCACGGGGGCAGAAAGATGTGCAATGTGTGGAGGTGGAGGCATGGGAACAGCACGACAAAGGCAAAAGCTGGGAGACACAAGGTGATAGAGAGGGAGCAGTGGGTCGTGGCAGGGTGGAGCATGGGAGTTGCTTAATAGGCTATTGTACACCTCGTAAAGGGCTATACAAAGCCGAGCATAGAATAAGCTATTAGACAGCACTAGTAAAAAGTGTACAAAAATAATACAACTGTGTATAAAATATAGTATAATTGTGTATAAAATGTGGAAATAGTATATGCGATTTATTATTTTCCCAAACATATCGATATGAATACTTACACACATATATCTGTTTAAAATACGTACATAACCTCTTTTTGATGAACATAACCATAAAAATTAAGCAAATAATAATGAAATTTTAAGAAGAATAGGTTAGATAGAAGGTTGACTAACTGATTTCTTTACCTCCACTAAATCATGGTCGTCGCCAAGGCTCCCATCGCCCCTAAAATACCAATAGTACCCTTGATGTACACTTTGTCTGAAACCTCGTACACCGCAGAGATTGTAACCGCAGCAATCGACATGCCTGCTGCCACCCTCATGGCAAGCTCGGCCATCTTCTTTGTCGTGAGCCCAAGGAATGTCAACACAATA
>NW_021192541.1:0-1116 GCF_002162155.2 Triticum dicoccoides | reverse complement strand
CGAGACACCAAACGGGCGCCCGGTACACCGTGCCACGTGCCTACCGCATCACAGCCCACCCCTACGGTCAGCGCTGCCCACGGCCTCCAGCATACTACAAACACCAGAAACTACTTGCAACTCCTGGACAGAGGACAAGGGTGATCAAGAAGCCGAGGGGGTCCATTGGTTTCGGGCCCAATGCGTGGTAGTAGCTGAATCATGGATCACAAACACAGAACTCAGTTCCTGAGGACGGCTGCAATGAGACAACCCACCATGTACTCCTACATGGCCTCTCACCGCTACCTTTACCAAATCGTATTCACACACTTAGCTCACACACAGTAGGACATGTTCACACACCTCTGATTCATCCCCGATGAATCAGACCTGACTCAACTCTAAGCAGTAGCAGGCATGACAAACAAACATGAATGAGTAGGCACAACAGGGCTCAAACAACTCCTACTCATGCTAGTGGGTTTCATCTATTTACTGTGGCAATGACAGGTCATGCAGAGGATAAAGGGGTTCAGCTACCGCAGCAAGTAACAGATGAATCGTTGTTGTCCTAATGCAGTAAAAGAGAACAGGAGCGAGAGAGTAGGATTGTATCGGAATGAACAAGGGGGTTTTGCTTGCCTGGCACTTCTGAAGATAATATAGCTCTTCATCGGTGTCATCGATCACATCGTCGGTATCACGTCTATCGAAAGGGGGAAATCACCGGCAACACAGAAGGGAACACAATCAATGCAATGCACAATATGATGCATGATCATGACATGGCAAAATGAATGTGTTTTGGGCTAATGCAACTAGCAACAGATTAAATGAAGTTGGTTTGAATACAAGATTCAAATTCAAACTCCATATGTGGTTATTTAAATGTCATTCACTTCATTTGCTCTAAACAGTAGTGATAAGTTGTTCTAACATGCATGAAAATGGTACAGATGGATTCCTTGAATTTTTCTGATAATTTTTTATATATAAATTATTTAATTTGGAGTTATGGTTAATTTTCTATGATTTATTGAAGTTTAGGGCATTTTCTGAAATTTCAGAATTAAATTAAATCCAGAAAGCATTACTGCGTCAGCATGACGTTGGCATGACGTCAGCAAGTCAACA
>NW_021192540.1:0-975 GCF_002162155.2 Triticum dicoccoides | reverse complement strand
GGGGGGGGCTTGCCTGGTTGCTCTGGCAAGAGAGAGGAGTCGTCAACTCCGTAGTCGAACTGGTCAGCAGCAGCGTCGGTCTCGTAGTCTACCGAAGAGAAGAGGGGGAAGAAACAATAAATACAGTGCAAACATAAGCAAGACAACACAAGACACGATAAAGAGCGAAGCTAGTTGTGTCCTAACGCAGTATGAGGTGATGCCGGCGAAGGGGGAAAACATCCGGGAAATATTCCCGGTGTTTCGCGTTTTCGGACAGATGAACCGGAGGGGAAAAGTTGCGAGTTCGATAGGTTAGGGGTGTGTGGCGGACGAACGGACTGCGTATCCGAAATCGTCTCGTCGTTCCGAGCAACTTTCGTGTTGAAAATATTTTAATCCGAGTTACGGATTAAAAGATATGATTTTCTAAAGATTATATTAATTTCTGGAATTTAATTAATTAATTATTTAATTTGAAAATGAATTTATGACGTCAGCATGATGTCATGCTGACGTCAGCAGTCAACAGGGTTGACTTGGTCAACCCTGACATGTGGGTCCCGTTCGTCATACCCTGTTAACTAATTATATTAGTTAAGTTTAATTAATAGTAGTTAATTAGGTTAATTAGTCATTAGGTTTAATTTATCAGGATTAATTAAATTAATTATTTACTTAATTAATTAATCATTTTTATTTATTATTATATATATTTTTTTAAGTCTTTTTTTTAAATGTTTTAGGGGACGACCCCACTTGTCATAGGCCCCTGGGGGCCTTAGCGGTTACGGGTGTGCGGGCGCGCGCCCGAGTGGGCGCAGCGGGCGTGGCCGACAGGGGCGCACCCGACTGGGGCGAGCCCAGGCGCGGGGATCGGGCGAGGCCATCGGCGCGGCCACCGGCTCCCACGGCGCCGTCCAGCAGCAGCGGCGGAGGTGTGGAACCAGAACAGGAGGCGGCACGTCGAGGCGGGCGCAGATGGCCGTGATGGCC
>NW_021192539.1:0-1481 GCF_002162155.2 Triticum dicoccoides | reverse complement strand
ATGTTTGTTTAAATTTGCTCAAATGCCATGTTAAAATGATTTATTTCATAACTAAATAACCGTACCTCCAAATTTAATAAACTTTATATGTAAATGGGGTGGAAAAATGCCTAGTTTAACATGGTGCACTTTATTTTCCTGTTTAACAACATTAAAATATGTTTTAGGGTAGAACAGTACCAAATTCAAAATATGGACATGAGGATTTTCCAGAATTTTTGTTTGTTGTTCCGGCCTCATTTAAAACTTGCCTCGATAGGTAGTTTTATTATGTTTCACCTCTTGCCATGTTTAACAACATTTAATGTTGTTGGGTGTCTAAACGGGAGTGAGCTAAATAACTCGATGTGGTGTTTCGTCTCGTTGCATATTGAGCTCCACTTAACTTGTAGTTTTGTGTGTTGTAGTTTGCCATGCCATGCCTTTTTAAACTGGACATGCATCATGCTTGTTTGTGCATCATGTCATGTTTATGCTTGTGTGTTTACCATGTTGTTTGTTTCTTTCCGGTGTTGCTTCTTAGTTCCGGTAATGTTGCGATTGTGAGGATTCGTTCGACTACTCCCGTCCGTCTTCTTCATGGACTCGTTCTTCTTCCTAGCGGGATTCCAGGCAAGATGACCGTTACCCTGGATCTCACTACTATCACTGCTATGCTAGTTGCTTCGTTCTATCGCTTTGCTGCGCTTCCTATAACTTGTTCTTCAAGCCTACTAAATTGCCATGTCAGCCTCTAACTTTTTCACCCTTCCTAGCAAACCATTGCTTGGCTATGTTACCGCTTTGCTCAGCCCCTCTTATAGCGTTGTTAGTTGCAGGTGAAGTTGAAGATTGCTCCGTGGTGGACAGGGTTATGTTGGGATATCACAATATCTCTTATATTATTAATGCATCTATATATATTGGTAAAGGGTGGAAGGCTCGGCCTTATGCCTGGTGTTTTCTTCCACTCTTGCCGCCCTAGTTTCCGTCATACCGGTGTTATGTTCCCGAATTTTGCGTTCCTTACGCGGTCGGGTGATTTATGGGACCCCCTTGACAGTTCGCTTTGAATAAAACTCCTCCAGCAAGGCCCAACCTTGGTTTTACCATTTGCCTCACCTAGCCCTTTTTCCCTTGGGTTTTCGGAGCCCGAGGGTCATCTTTATTTACCCCACCCGGGCCAGTGCTCGTCGTGAGTGTTGGTCCAACCTGTCAGCCGCCGGTGGCCACCAGGGGCAACTCTGGGATGGCCTACCGGAAGTTTGGACAATCTGGTGTGCCCTGAGAACGAGATATGTGCAGCTCTTATCAGGATTTGTCGGCACATTCGGGTGGCTTTGCTGGTCTTGTTTTACCATTGTCGAAATGTCTTGTAAACTGGGATACCGAGACTGATCGGGTCTTCCTGGGAGAAGGAATATCCTTCGTTGATCGCGAGAGCTTATCATGGGCTAAGTTGGGACACCCCTGTAGTGTATTATCTTTCGAAAGCCGTGCCC
>NW_021192538.1:0-920 GCF_002162155.2 Triticum dicoccoides | reverse complement strand
GCAAAACAGTTGCGCACGCAGAATACTCAGGTTAAACTTGACGAGCCTAGCATATGCAGATATGGCCTCGGAACACGGAGACCGAAAGGTCGAGCGTGAATCATATAGTAGATATGATCAACATAATGATGTTCACCGATGAAACTACTCCATCTCACGTGATGATCGGACATGGTTTAGTTGATTTGGATCACGTGATCACTTAGAGGATTAGAGGGATGTCTATCTAAGTGGGAGTTCTTAAGTAATATGATTAAATTGAACTTAAATTTATCATGAACTTAGTCCTGGTAGTATTTTGCAAATCATGTTGTAGATCAATAGCTCGCGTTGTTGCTTCCCTGTGTTTATTTTGATATGTTCCTAGAGAAATTTGTGTTGAAAAATGTTAGTAGCAATGTTGCGGATTTGATCCGTGATCTGAGATTAAATCCTCATTGCTGCACAGAAGAATTATGTCCTTAATGCACCGCTAGGTGACAGACCTATTGCAGGAGCAGATGCAGAAGTTATGAACGTCTAGCTAGCTCAATATGATGACTACTTGATAGTTTAGTGCACCATGCTTAACGGCTTAGAATCGGGACTTCAAAGACGTTTTGAACGTCATGGACCATATGAGATGTTCCAGGAATTGAAGTTAATATTTCAAGCAAATACCCGAGTTGAGAGATATGAAGTCTCCAACAAGTTCTATAGCTAAAAGATGGAGGAGAATCGCTCAACTAGTGAGCATGTGCTCAGATTGTCTGGGTACTTCAATCGCTTGAATCAAGTGGGAGTTAATCTTCCAGATAAGATAGTGATTGACAGAATTCTCTAGTCACCATCACCAAGTTAGTAGAACTTCGTGATGAACTATAGTATGCAAGGGATGATGAAAATGATTCCCGAGCTCTTCGTGATGTTGAAATCAACAA
>NW_021192537.1:0-1348 GCF_002162155.2 Triticum dicoccoides | reverse complement strand
TCAGATATGTGCTCCAGATTCACTTTGATTCCTCCAACAATGAGGCAGAATATGAGGCCCTCCTATATGGGTTGCGCATGGCCATTTCACTCGGCGTCCGTCGCCTAATGGTCTATGGCGACTCGGATTTAGTGGTCAATCAGGTGATGAAAGAGTGGGACGTGAGAAGCCCAGCCATGACTGGATACTGCAGTGCAGTGAGGAAGCTGGAGAAGAAGTTCGAGGGGTTGGAGCTCCATCATATACCCCGACTGAAAAATCAAGCAGCTGATGATCTAGCAAAGATAGGTTCCAAGAGAGAAGCCATTCCGAGTGGCGTGTTCTTGGAGCATGTACACACTCCGTCAGTCAAAGAAGATCCTTTCACCGAAGAAACTCCGCAGCCCAAGAGCGCCACAGATCCGACTGAAGTTGAAGTCCCAGCGGTGGTCGACTTGATCATGGAGGTTTTGGTGGTCATTCCCGACTGGAAGATTCCGTATGTCGCATATATCTTGAGGAAAGAGCTTCCGGAGGATGAGGAAGAGGCTCGATAGATCGTCCGTCGATCTAAGGCCTTTACCGTAATCAAAGGACAATTATACAGAGAAAGCGCGACTGGAGTCGGTCAGAAGTGCATAACACCAGAAGAAGGTCGACTCATCCTCAATGATATTCACTCGGGGACCTGTGGTCATCATGCGTCCTCTCGGACCATCGTGGCCAAAGCATACCGAGCCGGATTTTACTGGCCCAAGGCGAATGAGATGGCAAAAGAGATAGTAGATAAGTGCGAGGGATGTCAGTTCTACTCGAATATGTCGCACAAGCCTGCGTCAGCTCTGAAGACCATCCCACTCGTCTGGCCTTTTGCAGTTTGGGGGCTGGACATGATCGGTCCTTTGAGAACAGGACGAAGTGGCTTCACGCATGTACTGGTGGCAGTCGACAAGTTCACCAAGTGGATCGAGGCTAAACCAATCAAGAGCCTTGACACCGGTACTGCTGTTAGCTTCATCAGGGAACTAATATTCAGGTATGGAGTTCCGCACAGCATCATTACGGATAATGGGTCGAACTTTGACTCAGAGGAATTCAGAGCTTTCTGCGACTCCCAAGGCACACGGGTCGACTACGCATCAGTCGCCCATCCGCAGTCGAATGGACAAGCAGAGCGAGCTAATGGACTGATTCTCAAGGGACTGAAGCCTCGACTGATGCGTGATCTCAAACACGCGGCTGGAGCTTGGGTCGACGAACTTCCATCTGTACTCTGGGGACTGCGGACCACGCCTAATCGGTCGACCGGAAGAACTCCATTCTTCTTGGTCTATGGAGCTGAAGCAGTCTTGCCGAGTGATCTTCTCCA
>NW_021192536.1:0-2030 GCF_002162155.2 Triticum dicoccoides | reverse complement strand
CCGCGACGAATCTGCCATTTGAGTCTCTGATAACAGCGCCATACGAGCGCCTGAGTGAATCTGGGTCAAAAGCCCCATCCACGTTTAGCTCCTTGGTCTTTCCCAGCCAGGTCACTTGATCATTGCCTTTGCATCGCCATAGTATAGTTAGCAACCAAAACCCTGATTGCCATTGCTATGAACTTAGGTTCTTGGACCTTTTCATTATGCACTAACTTTCTTCTCTCCCACCATAAATACCAGGAACCAATAGCAATTGTTTCCGTTGAATTTCCCAGACCAAGGACCACATATTGTTCAGCTGGTTGAAACAATAAATATTCTAGCATATCTTCTCCCGCATGACCCACAACAGACGATTTATGCACAAAACGAAGATGGTAGGCGTGAACAAGCAAGAATGCCTTGTTGGGTTGATGCCTTTGTTGCATGATGGGCCAAATGGGCTAGGTCTTTTTTTTAGGACTTGGGTTGTTAACTTCGGTCTTTTAATGAGCACAGATTAGAACTCAACACTAGCCATTCAACAATTATTTCAAGTTGAGTCACGAGCTACTCGTTTAGTACACGAGCTTGGAGTTTTAATTCCAATCTTACTTCCGTGAAAAAAAATTAAACTTACTTGTCAGTACCACTAATCAAAGGACAAGCCAAAACAATTTACGCACACTAACATCACCCATTAATACCAAATTAATGTTCAAATAATCTCCTTATTGCATATTATGAATTTGATCTATTTCACTGATTTCAGATTTTATTTTCTTTCAAAAAATTGAAGTATTAATATTTTCCATGCCACAAAATTTAAGACATGGTAGGCTCATCTGCACTCGTTCAAGAAAAAAAATCTAAAATAAAATGCAAAAAAATCCACATTTCTTTTGCATGGTAGATAATTTGGTGCGTAATGTGCGCTCCAAAGTTCAGACCATTTGGACATATGAGTAGCTCCCAGCAAAAAAGACAAATCAAGTCAGAATAGTAGATGAACAGTAAACTTTTTTACAGGCCCCAAATTTGTCTTTTTTGTTGAGAGCTACTCAAATGTCCAAACGATCTGAAATTTGGAGTGCACCTTACGCATGAAATTATCTACCATGCAAAAAAATTGGAATTTTCTAAAATATTCTAGTATTTGCTTTGAATATTTTCTTCATCGCAGGTGCAGATGAGCCTGGGCACCAAATCATTGCTCCCTTTGACGGTATTTTATTTTGGAATCTGAGGATCAATATGTTGGATACTGAATCAGGTTATTTTCCAAACTATATCACGTATTGAGGTCCGAAATTTGAGAATGAACATGCTCCCTCTTACCCCTCTTTTCACATGTTGATTTCCTTAATTAGTGGTCAGATTAACTCTTACCTTCTTACCTCACATGTAAAACGTGAGGGTAAGAGGGAGCATGTTGAAATTTCCCCTTGGTAAGTACGTGAAATGGGATTAGCTTTTCTGGAAAAAAATGATGTGACTGAAGCTTTAATAGAAAGAAGAAAATGAATGATAAGAGAGGGGACGATGATGTTAGTAGACTATCCTAATAAGTTGTGTGTGTTGATCATCTAGTTAGCCTACGACAATTATGTATTCTTGTACTTCACCTTGAACTACTACTGAATTTCTACAAAAATGGAGTCTAGCTAGAACCGTAGGCTTGAGGGGATCGACCAGATTTAGTGCATGTTCGTGGACAAGGGCATTGAGGGCCTCCTCTTACTTGTCATTCTTATTTATAGAAGTCCTTACTTTTCTTCTTCCCTCTAATCTTGAACCACATGATAGCTCTAACTTCTAGAGTAAATACTTCAGTTACTCGCCCTAGAAACTCGCTTGATTGACAACCAATATGACTACATATTGTTATGTTTCACTAGTTGTCTATTACTTCAACTTGGGACTCATTGGGAAAATCATATCCATAGAGGAACTGTTTTCAGAACGCAGCTAGTTGTCACATATGTGGTTAGAATTGCAGCCAGGACATGATCGAATACTTGTAGGTCACATTCTTGATTTACATGCAG
>NW_021192535.1:0-4288 GCF_002162155.2 Triticum dicoccoides | reverse complement strand
AGTACTCGCCTAAGTTTCTGAAATCCTACCGAGTGGAGAGAAAACCTCCCACTCGGGGGCTTAGCTGCAGTCCAAGTACTCGCCTAAGTTGAATAAAATCCTACCGAGTGGAGAGCAAACCTCCCACTCGGGGGCTTAGCTGCAGTCCAAGTACTCGCCTAAGTTTCTAAAAATCTTACCGAGTGGAGAGCGAACCTCCCACTCGGAGGCTTAGCTGCAGCCCAGTGTTCGCCTAAATTTCTGAAATCCTACCGAGTGGAGAGCAAACCTCCCACTCGGAGGCTTAGCTGCAGTCCAAGTACTCGCCTAAGTTGAATAAAATCCTACCGAGTGGAGAGCAAACCTCCCACTCGGAGGCTTAGCTGCAGTCCAAGTACTCGCCTAAGTTGAATAAAATCCTACCGAGTGGAGAGCGAACCTCCCACTCGGAGGCTTAGCTGTAGCCCAGTGCTCGCCTAAGTTTCTAAAAATCCTACCGAGTGGAGAGCAAACCTCCCACTCGGAGGCATAGCTGCAGCCCAGTGCTCTCCTAAGTTTATGGGAGAACAAGTCGACTGCAATAAGCGCCTCGCTTTAACCTGCAAAAGACACCCCAATCCAAACGCAAACATATTCAACATCGAACCCAAGTTCGGATATCACCTAACGGAACCGAAAGTGCTCAGGCGCTAAGCCTGTTAAGGTTTATCGGTTAGAAAACTCACTCGGCATACCGAGGCAAATTTAAAGTATCAAGCTCAAAGGTTTTTTACCCCTCCCGTGGAGGGCTGGAAGGCGCAACAAACTCATCCAGGTCGATTCCATCTGCAATCCGAGTGGCTGCGGCGATGAAGATCTCCATGAAAGATCGGAAATCATGCTTCTTGGTGTTAGCCACCCTGAGGGCCACCAGCTTGTCGTCTCGTGCATCCTTGCAGTGAACGCGGACCAGAGATAGAGAAACATCCGCGCCACACCTGGCAAAAGATTTCTTCCACTCCTGCACTCGACTTGGGACCTCGTTCAGTCGAGTCATCAGAGACTCGAGGTCGCTCTGGAATGTCTCTCTTGGCCAGAGCGTCGTGTCGATGCGAGATGTTGCGACCTTCAGCCTTGCAAGATAATCGACGACAGCTGCAACGCGAGGTTCAAGCCGGAGCACATTCATGGTGACTTCGTCATTCATGGGAGAGTTGATGGGATCCAGGTTTATCTCCAGTCGACCAGTCTCCTCTTCAAAGTTCTGGCAAAATCTGCAAGCACAATCACCGAGTCAAAACAACAGTCGGAGGTCACAGTTAAAATTGCCTGTTTGATACCAAAGATTACCTTCAAGCATGAGGAATAGCTTCTTGGAGAGCCCGCCCAGATAAGTCTCCAGATCATTCTTCTTTCCCGCCAACTCACTGGCCTTGTCATTCAGAGCAATCTTGTCGTTCTTCAGTCGAGTGACTTCTTGTTTGGCCACGTCAAGAGCAGCTTTCAGATTAGCGTTTTCTTCTTCAAGCTTGGCGACCGAAGCCACCTTTTCTTCAGCAAGCCTAGTCTTGTCAGCGGCCGTCTTTTGCGCCTCGGCAAGGTCAAGGTCCTTCTTCTTCAGAGCAGTCTTCAGTTTTTCTGCGAAAATCACAGTAAGGTCAGAATCGGAGGCAGGTAAGAAGCAAGGACAGTCATCAAGATTCTCACCGAACATACCTTTTGCCTCCTCCTTCGCCTTCATGAAATTTTCTTGGACAAGCTTTTGGTCAAGCTCAAGCTGGATGAACTTGCTCTCCAATTCGGTGTAGCGAGAAACAAGGTCACGAGACTTCTGCGAAAGTTCAGTCGACAAAACATCAATAGCAATTCACTTCCGAGTGACTAAGGAAAAATCCTAGCATTTCTAAGACTACGGCCGAATACAAACATTCGACCGCAGTCTCGGGGACTACACCCAGTGGGTGCACTCAGCGTGCCCCCACTAGTTTCATCAAGAGTCGACCAGTCGACCAACACCAAAAAAATGGGAGGTGTTCTTCAGACTATAGCCGACTGCCAGCAGTCGACCACAGTCTCGGGGACTACACCCAGTGGGTGCACTCAGCATGCCCCCACCGGTCTATGAATCTATTCGACCTTGTCGAGTAAAGAAAAAACTCAAGGCATAAAGACTATGGTCAACTACCAGCAGTCCACCATAGCCTTGGGAACTACACCCAGTGGGTGCACTCAGCATGCCCCCACTAACCCGGAATTTCAATCGACACACACCCAGCGGGTGTAGGACAGACTCTAAGAATTTTAGAAAGAAGAACATGCAGTGACCGACTGACCTGAACATTACTCTGAAGAGTCGAACTGGCATCATAGGTTGCCTGGCTGGCCTCTCGAATTGCCTTCACTTGCTCCATCATGACCCCCGCTTGGCGTATTGCTTCTTTGGCAGCACTGGCTTGGTCCTCTGGGACGTGGTAGGTTGAAAAAAGCGAAGGTGGAGCAGCACTCGACGATGAAGGTCGAGCACTCGTCAACGGCACCGCAAAGGTTACGATAGGCCAAGTGACATTGCCTCCCTCCATGACCAATGTCTCGGGTGCTGGCACGTCCTGAGTCGCCTCGCCAGCAGACGCATTCCTGTTCCTTCTCTGCCTCGTTGGTTCCTCGTCGTCGTCGTTGGGAAGGTTGATAACGACGTTAGATGAAGCTGCAGAAAAAGAATCAAAACTAGAGACAAGAAACCAATCGACCGAAGACGGGACTACAAGAGTCGTACCAGGCTTTTGAAGTAACGGCATCCTCCATCTCCTGGTATTCAGCCCTGCCCGAGGTATCAGAAGTAGCAGCACTGTAGTTCCAGAAGTCGATTGATCAGATCATGAGTCGACCAAGAATAC
The DNA here is from genome assembly GCF_002162155.2 of Triticum dicoccoides. Classification (NCBI taxonomy): domain Eukaryota; kingdom Viridiplantae; phylum Streptophyta; class Magnoliopsida; order Poales; family Poaceae; genus Triticum; species Triticum dicoccoides. The sequence goes on along the minus strand of NW_021192535.1, from coordinate 1,436 downwards.
GTTCATGAGGAACAGACAAACTCAAAGTTCGCCATTACCCTGAGATAGTGGGGATCACCATCTTCATCTTCGGTAAGACCTTCGCCGGTTTCGGGGGCGCCACTTGAGATTGCTTCGGAGCCTTCTCAGTCAGCGCCGGAGAGGTAGTTCGAGGGCGCTTGGACGACTGCACGACGACTGCGACCCCCTTACCACGCTCGGCCGCGGGATCATGGGCAAGCTTCGAGCGTCTCTCCGAGCGAGGAGGTGCAACTTCCTCCTCCTCCTCCTCTTCTTCCTCCTCACCAGAGTCATCACCCTCATCATCATCATCAGCATCCGATTCCCACTCCTCCGGACTTTCGCCCCCACTTCCTTCTTCCTCCTCAATCGGCGTCTGCGCTCCATTGGGCATCGAGTACAACTCAGTGGTGGCCTGTCGGACAACAAAACAACAGAACAAAGGTCAATCGACCAATTCACAGAGAAGTAGAATGAATAAAGCAAGGTTACAATTGGATATGAGCGGTCATACCTTGTCCGGCTTATAAGTATGGTCGAGTGGTGGGATCTTTCTAGCTCCTCGAGGGTTGTCCTTATTCCCTGTGATTGCGGTCACCCACCGCCCCAGCGTGGCATCGTTTACTGCTTCTAGATGAACCCGAGTGGTGTCTTCGGTACCGCAGTACAGCCACATCGGGTGGCCTCGGTACTGAAGCGGTTGGATGCGTCGTCTAAGGAAGACCTCTAGAAGGTCCATACCCGTCACTCCGTCCTGAACGAGTTGGACTACGCGCTCCATCAACATTTTCACCTGAGCTTTCTCTTCAGAAGCACCTTCAGAGAGGAGGGTTTGTCCGCTCGGTCCATGGTAAACGGAGGGAGACCAGTCGACTGCCCCAGCGTCGACTGGTCTTGGCAGTAGAACCAAGTCGACTGCCACCCTCTGACCGACTCAGGAAGGGTCATGGCCGGGAAAGTACTCTCATTCCTCATCTGAATCCCGAGGCCCCCACACATCTGGATAACCTTAGTCCTCTCATCACCCGAACTCGCCTTCTTCATCGTCTGTGAGCGACAGGTGAATATGTGCTTGAAGAGACCCCAGTGTGGTCGACAACCCAGGAAGTTCTCGCACATGGACACGATAGCGGCAAGATGGGCGATGGAATTGGGGGTGAAATGGTGGAGTTGCGCCCCAAAAAGTTCAGAAACCCTCGGAAGAAAACACTCGGCGGCAGAGAAAATCCACGGTCTACGTGAGTGGCTAGGAGAACGCACTCACCCTCTTGCGGCTGCGGTTGCCACTCGGTCCCCGGAAGCCTTGCCGACCCGTGGGGGATCAGACCCTCGTTGGCCAGGTCATTGAGATCCTTCTCGGTGATGGTCGAGCGGATCCAATCTCCTTGGACCCAACCCTTTGGCAGGCGGGACCTTGATGAAGATCCGCCCCGACT
>NW_021192534.1:0-1169 GCF_002162155.2 Triticum dicoccoides | reverse complement strand
ATTTGGTGGCAAATAAACATGCACTTTTCAATTTAATTTCAGAAGCAACACTAGATGGTTTATTATTAGGCTTCATTTGTTGCTCAAATTCTTTTGCCACAATCTGATTTTCACTCGTATTCTTCTCCTGTTGTGCTTTATTAGCTCTATTAATATCATCTTTCAAAATGGAATCAGGAGTCATAGGAAGCAAAGTAATATTTTTATCCTTATGAACAAGAGTATAGTGATTGTTTCTACCATGGTGTACAGAATTTTTATCAAATTGCCATGGTCTACCAAGTAATAAGGAACATGCTTGCATAGGTACCACATCACAATCAACATAATCAACATATGTAGAGATACTAAAATGCACACGAACAGTACGTGTTACCTTAACCTTGCCGTTGTTGTTGAACCATTGGATGTAGTAAGGATGTGGATGTGGTCTTGTGGTGAGAGAAAGCTTCTCCACCATCTCCATGCTAGCCAAGTTGTTGCAGCTCCCTCCGTCTATTATGACACGCACAGAACGTTCCTTCACAACTCCCTTGGTATGGAACAAATTGTGCCTCTGATTTTGCTCAGCTTGTGTGACCTGCACACTCAAAACACGTTGAGCAACTAAACATCCATACCTGTCAGCGTCTTCAGGAGCCATGTATTGCGTCTCATGATCAGAATCATCTCCACCATGTTCTTCACGTGTAATAGGAGCCAATGTCTCCTCATCATAGTCACTAGCGGACTCATATCCACCATCCGCAGTAGCAATCATCACACGCGGAGATTTGCATTCCCTCGCATAATGACCTCCTCCCTTACAACGACGACAAATAATATCACTTGTGTGCCCTGTTGATGCCATGGAAGAAGAAGAACGCTGTGCAGGACCCGCAGGTGCGCTCTTGGAAGATAATGGTGGTTGTGCCTGTTTTCTTGTATCACGGCTGGAGGTGGCACCGGATGGAGGTGCTGGTGCAGTTGAAGTAGAAGATGCACGTGGTGTCCATGATGAAGGTCGGCCTGCAGAAAAGTTAGTTCGCCCCAATGCTTGTCGATCCTGCACTTCACGTTCAGCTTTACAAGCAAGATGGAATAAACGAGTGATATTAGTATACTCCTTATAGTCTAGAATGGTCTGAATCTCTCTATTTAATCCACCCAGAAAACGTGCAAGCATAGCT
>NW_021192533.1:0-992 GCF_002162155.2 Triticum dicoccoides | reverse complement strand
CCGATGAGATCATCGTGGAGCATGTGGGAGCCAACATGGGTATCCAGATCCCGCTGTTGGTTATTGACCGGAGAGTCGTCTCGGTCATGTCTGCTTGTCTCCCGAACCCGTAGGGTCTACACACTTAAGGTTCGGTTACGCTAGGGTTGTAGGGATATGTATATGCAGTAACCCGAATGTTGTTCGGAGTCCCGGATGAGATCCCGGACGTCACGAGGAGTTCCGGAATGGTCCGGAGGTAAAGATTTATATATGGGAAGTCCTGTTTTGGGCATCGGGACAAGTTTCGGGGTTATCGGTATTGTACCGGGACCACCGGAAGGGTCCCGGGGGGTCCACCGGGTGGGTCCACCTGCCCCGGGGGGCCACATGGGCTGTAAGGGGGTGCGCCTTGGCCTAATGGGCCAAGGGCACCAGCCCCACATAGGCCCATGCGCCTAGGGTTTAAGGGGACAAGAGTCCTAGGAGGGTAAGGCACCTCCTAGGTGCCTTGGGGGGGGAGGGAAACCTCCCCTTGGCCGCCGGCCATAGGAGATTGGATCTCCTAGGCTGCGCACCACCCCCCCTTGGCACCCCTATATATAGTGGGGGAGAGGAGGGACTTCATACCTGAACGCCCTGGCCTTTGGTTGCCTCCTTCTCCCTCCCCAACACCTCCTACACCTCCGTAGTGCTTAGCGAAGCTCTGCCGGAGTACTGCAGCTCCATCAACACCACGCCGTCGTGCTGCTGCTGGTGCCATCTCCCTCAACCTCTCCTCCCTTCCTTGCTGGATCAAGAAGGAGGAGACGTGGCTGTTCCGTACGTGTGTTGAACGCGGAGGTGCCGTCCGTTCGGCGCTGGTCATCGGTGATTTGGATCACGTCGAGTACGACTACATCATCACCGTTCTTTTGAACGCTTCCGTGCGCGATCTACAAAGGTATGTAGATGCATCTGATCACTCGTTGCTAGATGAACTCCTAGATGATCTTGGTGAAACGAGTAGGAAA
>NW_021192532.1:0-2947 GCF_002162155.2 Triticum dicoccoides | reverse complement strand
AGTAGGCACCCTTCTGACCGCCAGGCGGCTGCTTGACGCAGCAGAACGTCGTATTGTGGGAGAACACGTGCTTGCCGTACTTACGAATAGGCCTGGTGAAGGTGCCTCCAGATTAGGCGTAGCCGGGGAGAACATCATCAAGAACCTTCTTGACATTTGTGTAGTCTACGTTCGACTGACGGTCCGGGTCGAAATACGTGGCCATGGAATATTTGGGGCTTAGGAGGATGAGCGTGCAACGTGTGTCACTGCAGAAAACACGGAATGTTAAAAGAAAAACGATCGAAAAGTAAGAATTCATATGTTACGGGCCGGTTGAGGGGAGGACTTACTCGGGAAAGTAAGGCACGAGGAAGTTATCCTTATCTTGGTTTGCCAGAATGACGCCTTCGAGGTAAGAACTCGCGACTTGCCGGTCCCCAGCGCTGCCCAAGATCTTGGCACGCATGTAGAAGAGGTCGACTATCACGATGTCCGGGGTCTTGTCGCGAATGATCCGCATCTCCATACTCAGCGAAAATAGCCGAACGAAGGTGTAGTGCAGCGGATGAAGGTTAAACATAGCAAAGATGTCATCAAACCGCAGGACGATTGTACCCCCGATGTCGCCATCCACAAAGCCCTTGCCCTCTGGCACCTTGGCCACGAAAACCGGGTATGCCACATCCTTCTCTCTGAGACGCCGCTTCTCCAAAGAAAGAACACTGTCGTGCAGACTCCGCATAGCACCGGTTGCAGCATTGAGCATATTTGGTGGTAGCATCGCCCTACCCGCCACATGCACCCTCCTCGAGATATCCTGCGGTGAAGGTGGCCCGTCCTGAGCACGGATCGTACTCGGTGCTGGCTGGCTCGCACCCTTCTTAGTCTTTCTTTTGCGTGCCTTCTTCTTCTCCTGTAATGGGACCGAGTTCTGCTCACAGACCGCCTTCTTGAGTGTGTTGGGGCTGATAATATTTCGCACCTCGCCTATCTGAGGCTCGGTGAAGTCGGCAGCTGGAGGCGTCTCCTGAGAGCTGAACGCCAGACGGCGCCTGTTGCAACTTGGCTTCTCCGCGGTACGAGCTAGATTGCACACGTCTTTTGTTGGGTTTGGTTCTTGAGAAGGAGGCCCCATGAAGTCGCCATCGTACCCATGCTCGGCAAAGTACTGATCGACGTTGCCAAATGTATCATCGTCGTCGTCGTCGTCGTTCTGATCCTGTGCCATATGCATGTTTGGATCCAGTGGCATAGGGATGCCCGGCACCGTTACGGCGGTCTTGCCATGGGGCCGACTTGGCGCCGGCACGACTGGCGGTGTTGTCTTTGGGGTGGTGTCCCCTGCCCCCAAACGAATCTGGCTCTTCGGCCAAAGCAGGGGCCAGCTCAGGCAGGCGCTGAGGGTCATCACGTCATCATCGTCAGCCCCGACGGGTCGAATCGGAGGTAACAAGTCGTCGCAGCCTGGCAGCACCCGAACCAGTTGAACCCTAAACAAGTTGGGTGGCATCTGGGTACCGTGGAACAAGGGGTTGCCCGGTTGAACGATTTTGCCCTTGGCGACATCGACCAACTCGTTGTTCACGAAGTGGAGGAGAGTGCACGGAACATCGGCGGCGCCCTGCGAAAACATGTAGGGTGTCAGGGATGCCCAGTCAAAGGCAAGGAGATGAAGTCCTCGGCCGAGAGAGGCTTAATTAGTTACCGTGATGATGGCGTCGAGCTCGGCTAATGTCGAGGCACCGCCAACGGCGGGCGTGCAGTTGACGGAGCGGCCGCTTGCTGAAGAGGTGCCGGCCGGCGTACACCCGGGTGCATTAAGCTCCCGTGCCGGCGTCGGAGACACCAATGCCGCCTCCGCCGGAGGCACCAATGGCCCCGCCATCGCATTATGCGAGTTGCTGGCCATGAAGCTAGGAATCGGGGGCGGCCCCTGTTGGCCGCCCGCAATCCACGCACTCAACCCCGAGATCAAGGTAGGCACAAGGGCGGTGATTGTCGCTCCGAGTCGTTGTTCCACTTGCTCTTGGACAATCTCTGGAATCCGCGCCACCTGTGCCTTGAGTTCTTGAACCTCTCGCGCCTGGCTTTCCGAGCTGGTCTTTTTCTCCTTCCGCACACCAGCGGTATAGTATGACCCCCATTTTGTCGACAAGCCTTTGCCGGCCACACGACCAGCTGACGTCGGCTTACTGAGCTTATCCTGGTTCTTCATTATATTCAACCCCCTATTTAGAGTGGTGTCCCAAGGGTTGCTCTGAGTCGACCCCGCGCTACTGCTTTCAGTCGCCTGCGGAAGGAATGTGAACCATTTAGAAATTCGGCTTCATTAATTAGAATGCAACCATATGGAGCTAATTACGCGGGGGTGTATTCCTTACCAGAACAAGCTCAAGCCGCCTGGTCTTCGGATCCATGGTAAGCTCCTTTGTTTTCGGGTCCTTCTTGTACCGGGCCCTGACAAAGTTCCTGGTCTGCTTGTCACCGTATTTATCGAAGAGGGGCGGTAGGCCTTGCTCGGCACGGTCCGCCTCCTCCTTGTCCCATATAGGCTCCGCCACTCTGTAACTGCCGGGACCGAGTGTGTGTTCCCCTATGTTCAGCTCCCACATTTGTTTCCCCCACTCACTTGATTGGGAGCTTGCGGTGCTCGAGCAATTGATCTTGAAGTCGTTGTAGTCATCTTCGGTGATCGAAGGATTTTTCTCCTTGATCTTCTCATAACTCTCACCTTTCTCGATCATTCTCTTCACATTGCTTTTCCAAGTAGACAGGGCCTTGCTCATCTTCGTGAGGGCAGCATTGTTCACTTTATTCCCTTTGAGGCTTGTGTTTTCGAGTTCAGCGGGGAACTTGTATCGTTCGTGCAGCTTCGTGAAGAGGAGGTGGCGCAAATTCCCCCGGTCAGGATGCCTCAGGTTCTCGGTGTTGATCGAGACGGTGCTCCGGACAATGCACCCGAGCT
>NW_021192531.1:0-2036 GCF_002162155.2 Triticum dicoccoides | reverse complement strand
GAATGTGTTTGATAAAATGTCGGGGCATGCTAGAGGTCTCAGGTGAGGTTGGCAAGCAACAGAACTAGGTTAGTGATAGAGGGAAGATCAAGGGACAAGGTGGTTTGGTCAGGAGACCAAGTTCACAATGCAGACAAAGACTCATGCCAAATCTGTCCATGCACTCTAGGTGTTTGACAAAATGCCACAGGCACCTAGGCATTTCTTGGAGTGGCCAATTCTTCCAGATCAGTGTCTCTTTGGATGCACAAGAGGGTGGTGAGGTTAGTTGTGAAAAACACAAACTTGCTAGTGCAAGTTTTGCAGAACTCCAAATCTGGATAGGAGGTGAATGGCATTATTTCATGAACCAAAAATGATCCAATGAGTGCACGCTCCTGGACTTAGGGGTTTAGCATGGGGGACTACAAGTAGGGAAAAGGATCTAGGGCCAAAGAGCAAGCAAGAATATGGTTGTTGTACAAACCATCATGTTGGACCAGAATGAAGATGAGGTTGATTCACTCAAAATTTTCAAAATAACCCCACTGGTTTTTTGCATAAAGTCGAATCATATGATACTACCAACATCCCATAATTTTGGTGGAAGCTAGAAAGAAATATTTAAAAGGGTTGTAATGCAAAATTGTCCACTGGACCAGAGAAGAAAAACATGTGTAGCACTCAAAATATGCAATGAATGAAATATATTATTGCACAAAAGTGATTTAGAGACATCACATGACATCTCCAAATTTTGGTTGGATTTTTAGTCAAATCTATCAACTGGTTGTAGTACAAAAAGAGCTCCAAAACTTAAAACGAGTCATTTTAATGAATAAAGCTCAGGGTGAAATAATTTAAATACATAAATCTACTGATTGAGAGATGTTTTTAATGAGAGGGCATATAAGTCCAATATGTTTTGGAAGGATAAACTTGGGAAAAATTCCTTAATAATAAAAGAAAAGCATTGAAATCAACAGAGATATTCTTGCAGGTAAAAATTTTAAACTCTTGGTAAAATTTTAATAACTAAAACCTGGTTAAATTTTTGGGGTGTTACACCTGCCGATGCAGATAGAACCACGGTTGTACTTGCCCAAGAACCAGCCCCAACACACATAACCCAGACTCATGCAGATTGTACCCCTACCCAGATTGTACCCCTACCTAGATTCAGCATACATTAGCCCCCAAGTGCCAAGTATCTTTACTTGTAAAGTGCTTGGGACTTAAATGCTACCTTACTATAATCCTTACCATAACCTGGTGTTAATGCAGGCCACCATAAGTCAGTTTGAATCGGAGCTTGCTGTCCTGAAGAGTCGTCTGGAAACTCAAGAACTTGAGACTCAGAAGGGTAACTCCAAATTTGAATTCAGTGTCTCTGAAAATGAGAAACTGAAGAAGAATTTTGAGTCAGAGAAGAAAACTTGGGCTAATGAGAAGTCTTCACTGGTGACTCGGGCCAAGACAGCAGAAGCATCTCTTGCAGAGGCAACAACCGAGCTGTCTGACTTAAAACGGCAGATATCTCAAATGGTCTCAGCCATCTTCGGTAAGTTACTGTGCAAAACCTCAAACATTGTAACCTTTCAATGACTATTGTAATAATTACTTCCGGCTGACTGTTATACTTATGAATCGCATCCATGTAAAATTGTTAACTGAATTTTTTCTTTTCTAATAATAACAGTTTATTTGCTTGAAAAGAGGCTACTTTTGTGCTCACAGAACATCACGTGAGACGACAAAAATCTCGAATGAAGATAAGAATTTGGAAAGGGCTGGGAGTCTATTACTCTATTATTACTCTGTGCAGTGTTTAATTGCCTTGTAGTTTATATGTACTGAAGGAGTGAAGGGGTCACTGAAGAAAGGGTGACCAGACTTTCATCATGTTGTTGTCAGATGGTTTTTCCAGACCAGTTCAACGATGTGAGTTTTAGATAATGTGATTGTCCTGTAGAGGTGAAAACAACTAATTCTGATTTTAGTTTCTTGTTCTCGATTGGTAATTTGAATCTCTGTGGTTCCGTTAGTAAAATCAGTGT
>NW_021192530.1:0-1276 GCF_002162155.2 Triticum dicoccoides | reverse complement strand
GAATATACAATATATATTCAATATCATCGGATGACCATATACAATTTTGAACAAGTTTCCATACATGATTTAATGCATATAAAGTTCTACGTCCTCGTAATAGTGTTCTCCTTTAGGATGGAGGACTTCCCTGCTGAACCATCCAGCTAGTTCCTCTTGAAGTGGTCGGAAGCGAGCTTCTGGACTAAGCATCCACCGGAGGTTATTCCTCTGAGCATTGGTATCACTCGGAACCCGCTCAGAGGTGTATCTCCGGATCATCTCACAGACATAGTATCCACATAGATTGGTCTCCGGTGGCTGAATATCCCCAGCATTCTTAGCCTTTAACATTTTGAATTCTAGCTCTTTTTTGAATTCACCGACCTTTGTATCTACGAACCGTCTCCAAACCCTACGAGGCAAAGAAAATTAAATGAATAAGAGAGTTATTAATTAGTTACTTGATATTAGGAAATGAACGAAATAGGCCGATCGATATAGAGCGCAAATGAATGAAAATAATTACTTCTGCAGCATTCTTCTCATGCCGCCCCAAAGCTTTGGATCCATATTCACAGAGTCGTGGACGAGACATTCTGAGGTGTTAACTTTAATTACTAGCAGAATCCAGTGAAACCTGCGGACACGATACATGCACAGTACGTCATGCATAACTCATCGATTAGCCGGCCACATACCATGCATGGAGTAAACAAAAGAGAATGTGCTCAAGACAGAAACACTCACTCAAAATGGTAAGGAAATAGAATATCACTTTTGAGTTCCTGCTTTGTAAGAAAGTGCCACAGGTCTGCCTCCACGTCGGCGGGGTGACGCTCCAACACATGTCCATTAACGATGTAGAGCGCGAGACGGGGCGGCAGACGACGGCGTCAAAAGGGGGGCGGCGGCGGTGGCGGTGGCGAAAGGGCGGTGGCAAAAGGAGGGGGCGAGGAAGGGGTGGGAGAGGGTGTCGCGGTAGAGCGCGAGACGGGGCGGCAGACGACGGCGTCACGGAGAGGGGAGGCGAGGACAACACATTTATAACCCTCGCCGTCCCCTCTCGATCCCTAAAAAAACACCGCGCGCATCGCCGCCCCCCTCGCCGCCCCTCTCCGTATATACGTTTTTTTTGTTAATTATCAAATTTTACGGTTTTTTTTGTTAATTATCAAGTTTTAAGTTATTTACCGTTTTTGTTAAACTAAGTTATTTACCGTTTTTGTTAATTATCAAATTTTACCGTTTTTTTTGTTAATTAACTAGTTAAAAAATTCTCTCTCTCTCTCTCTCT
>NW_021192529.1:0-1182 GCF_002162155.2 Triticum dicoccoides | reverse complement strand
AAGAAAGTTGACAAATCTACGCCCACAACAAATTGTGTTCTACTCGCGCAAGAAGAACTACGCATAGACCTAGCTCTGATACCACTGTTGGGGAACGTTGCAGAAAACAAAAATTTTCCTACTCGTTTCACCAAGATCATCTAGGAGTTCATCTAGCAACGAGTGATTAGATGCATCTACATACCTTTGTAGATCGCGAGCGGAAGCGTTCAAAAGAACGGTGATGATGTAGTCGTACTCGACGTGATCCAAATCACCGATGACCAGCGCCGAACGGACGGCACCTCCGCGTTCAACACACGTACGGAACAACCACGTCTCCTCCTTCTTGATCCAGCAAGGGAGGGAGGAGAGGTTGAGGGAGATGGCACCAGCAGCAGCACGACGGCGTGGTGTTGATGGAGCTGCAGTACTCCGGCAGAGCTTCACTAAGCACTATGGAGGTGGAGGAGGTGTTGGGGAGGGAGAAGGAGGCAACCAAAGGCCAAGGCGTTCAGGTATGAAGTCCCTCCTCTCCTCCCACTATATATAGGAGGGCCAAGGGGGGGTGGCCGGCCCTAGGAGATCCAATCTCCTAGGGGGTGCGGCGGCCAAGGGGGTTTCCCTCCCCCCCAAGGCACCTAGGAGGTGCCTTCCCCTCCTAGGACTCTTTCCCCTTCAAACCCTAGGCGCATGGGCCTATGTGGGGCTGGTGCCCTTGGCCCATGTAGGCCAAGGCGCACCCCCTACAGCCCATGTGGCCCCCCAGGACAGGTGGACCCACCCGGTGGACCCCCGGGACCCTTCCGGTGGTCCCGGTACAATACCGATAACCCCGAAACTTGTCCCGATGCCCGAAACAGGACTTCCCATATATAAATCTTTACCTCCGGACCATTCCGGAACTCCTCGTGACGTCCGGGATCTCATCCGGGACTCCGAACAATATTCGGGTTACTGCATATACATATCCCTACAACCCTAGCGTAACTGAACCTTAAGTGTGTAGACCCTACGGGTTCGGGAGACAAGCAGACATGACCGAGACGACTCTCCGGTCAATAACCAACAGCGGGATCTGGATACCCATGTTGGCTCCCACATGCTCCATGATGATCTCATCGGATGAACCACGATGTCGAGGATTCAATCAACCCCGTACGCTATTCCCTTTGTCTATCGATATGTTACTTGCCCGAGATT
>NW_021192528.1:0-1012 GCF_002162155.2 Triticum dicoccoides | reverse complement strand
GCCCGCGGGCCCGCGGGGCCCGTGCGGGGCCCTCCCGGCCCGCTCCGCCGCCCGCCTCCTCCTCCAGTCGCCGCCCCCGAGCCCGGCGACGCTCGCCCGCTCCGGCCGCCGTGGCGCCATTGCCGGCCGCCGCCCGGAGCACCTCGCCCCGCCGCCCCAAGCCCTCGCCGGCGCCCGCGCCAGGGAGAGGAGCTCCCGGCTCCGGCGACCGCCCGCCGCGCCGCTTCCTCCTCGCCGTCCGGCCCCCCTCCCCGCTCCGGCTACTTCCTCTCCGGCCGCCGCCGTCGTCTACAGGAATCCCGGCGAGATCCGCCGCCGTCTCGGGCCGCGTGCCCGAACCCTAGATCTGGATCTCGGGTTGACTTTTTACCTCTAACCCTAGATTTTTGTGCCTACTTTGACTGCTCGTATCTCCGTAACCGTAGCTCCGTTTTGGGCATATGATATATCAAAATCTTCGCCTCGGCATTTACATCATTTCATTCCATTGCATCATTTGCATTTGAGGTCATCTTCATACCCAAAATGCTGTTAGAAGGAGGCTTCGTGAGTTAAATTGCAGATCCGTTAGTTCATCATGCACTTTTGTCATTTTTGCCATGTTTAATTCGTGCATGATATGCCTGTGCCCCTTTGGGATGAATTGTTAAGCATTTTGTCTTCTTTCCAGAGGTGCCACCCATGCATTTTTAGGATGTGTGTGTTGTCTTGTGCAAGCTTGCGAAGAGAGGTACCTGAGATTGCTGATTTCAGAGACTTAGTGATTTTCACTAAGTCTGGGATATTTTAGTTCGTGATGCTATATGTCCAGCTTGTTTCCTAGTGATTCGTGCCTCTTTCGAGGATGATCAGTAAGGGAGTTTTGATATTTATGTTATGCTCTATCCATCCATGTCTTTGTTTACATATGTGGAGTGCTCTAGGTTGACTCAATCGAGCTCAACTTTTGCTTCGTTGTTAATCCGGGCAGATCGTCAACTTGTTTGCGATTTTGCCGATGCTACCGTTAGTG
>NW_021192527.1:55199-56337 GCF_002162155.2 Triticum dicoccoides | reverse complement strand
CATGTTGGAAATTGATGACGTCGCTTTGAATGCTGCATACTGAACACAAAAGAAGTCCGTACATCAAATAAGTTTAAGAAACATTGAAGTGCCCGTCTAACAGATGAGTTCTCGTCCAAAACCCTGATACTCCGAAAGAGTTTGTCCAATTTGTACATGAAGTGCATCCAATTTTTGCCGTGACCCTCTCTACTCTTTTGCACATGCTATGCGGGTGAAATGATGATACCATGCCAAGTTTCAACATTTTCAGAATTCATTTTGTAGTGATTTTCAATTTCACGGTCATTTAGCTCTCTAAACAATTAGGTAAATGATGGAAAAAAACAAATGATGTTAGAACATGTTGGAAATTGATGACGTCGCTTTGAATGCTGCATACTGAACACAAAAGAAGTCCGGAGTACAAATAAGTTTAAAAAACATTGCAGTACCTGTGTAACAGATGAATTCTCGTCCGAAACCCTGATACTCCGAAAGAGTTTGTCCAGTTTGTACATCAAGTGCGTCCAGTTTTTGCCGTGACCCTCTCTACTCTTTCGCATATGCTATGCGGGTGAAATGATGACACCATGCCAAGTTCCAACATTTTCAGAATTCATTTTGTAGTGATTTTCAATTTCATGGTCATTTAGCTCTCTAACCAATTAGGTAAATGACCGAAAAACAACAAATGACGTCAGAACATGTTGGAAATAGATGACGTCGCTTTGAATGCTGCATACTGAACACAAAAGAAGTCGGAGTTCAAATAAGTTTAAAAAACATCGAAGTGCCCGTGCAACAGATAAGTTCTCGTCCGAAACCCTGATACTCCGAAAGAGTTTGTCCAGTTTGTACAGGAAGTGCGTCCAGTTTTTGCCGTGACCCTCTCTACTCTTTCGCACATGCTATGCCGGTGAAATGATGATACCATGCCAAGTTTCAACATTTTCAGAATTCATTTTGTAGTGATTTTCAATTTCACGGTCATTTAGCTCTCTAAACAATTAGGTAAATGACCGAAAAAAACAAATGATGTTAGAACATGTTGGAAATTGATGACATCGCTTTGAATGCTGCATACTGAACACAAAAGAAGTCTAGAGTTCAAATAAGTTTAAAAAACATTGAAGTGCCCGTGTAACAGATGAGTTCT
>NW_021192527.1:53526-54990 GCF_002162155.2 Triticum dicoccoides | reverse complement strand
AAAACAACAAATGATATTAGAACATGTTGGAAATTGATGACGTCGCTTTGAATGCTGCATACTGAACACAAAAGAAGTCTAGAGTTCAAATAAGTTTAAAAAACATTGAAGTGCCCGTGTAACAGATGAGTTCTCGTCCGAAACCCTGATACTCCGAAAGAGTTTGTCCAATTTGTACATGAAGTGCGTCCAGTTTTTGCCGTGACCCTCCCTACTCTTTCGCACATGCTATGCGGGTGAAATGATGATACCATGCCAAGTTTCAACATTTTCAGAATTCATTTTGTAGTGATTTTCAATTTCACGGTCATTTAGCTCTCTAAACAATTAGGCAAATGACCGAAAAAAACAAATGATGTTAGAACATGTTGGAAATTGACGATGTCGCTTTGAATGCTGCATACTGAACACAAAAGAAGTCCGCAGTTCAAATAAGTTTAAAAGACATTGAAGTGCCCCTGTAACAGATGAGTTCTCGTCCGAAACCCTGCTACTCCGAAAGAGTTTGTCCAATTTGTACGTGACGTGCGTCAAGTTTTTGCCGTGACCATCTCTACTCTTTCGCACATGCTATGCGGGTGAAATGATGATACCATGCCAAGTTTCAACATTTTCAGAATTCATTTTGAAGTGATTTTCAATTTCACGGTTATTTAGCTCTCTAAACAATTAGGTAAATGACTGAAAAACAACAAATGATGTTAGAACATGTTGGAAATTGATGACGTCGCTTTGAATGCGGCATACTGAACACAAAAGAAGTCCAGAGTTCAAATAAGTTTAAAAAACATTGAAGTGCCCATGTAACAGATGAGTTCTCGTCCGAAACCCTGATACTCCGAAAGAGTTTATCCAGTTTGTACACGAAGTGCGTCCAGTTTTTGCCGTGACCCTCTCTACTCTTTTGCACATGCTATGCGGGTGAAATGATGATACCATGCCAAGTTTCAACATTTTCAGAATTCATTTTGTAGTGATTTTCAATTTCACGGTCATTTAGCTCTCTAAACAATTAGGTAAACGACCGAAAAAAACAAATGATGTCAGAACATGTTGGGAATTGATGATGTCGCTTTGAATGCTGCATACTGAACACAAAAGAAGTCGGAGTTCAAATAAGTTTAAAAAAGATCGAAGTGCCCGTGTAACAAATGAGTTCTCGTCCGAAACCCTGATACTCCGAAAGAGTTTGTCCAGTTTGTACACGAAGTGCGTCCAGTTTTTGCCGTGACCCTCTCTACTCTTTCGCACATGCTATGCAGGTGAAATGATGATACCATGCCAAGTTTCAACATTTTCAGAATTCATTTTGTAGTGATTTTCAATTTCACGGTCATTTAGCTCTCTAAACAATTAGGTAAATGACCGAAAAACAACAAATGATGTTAGAACATGTTGGAAATTGATGAAGTTGCTTTCAATGCTGCATACTGAACACAAAAGAAGTCTGGAGTTCAAATAAGT
>NW_021192527.1:44937-48090 GCF_002162155.2 Triticum dicoccoides | reverse complement strand
AAGTCCGGAGTTCAAATAAGTTTAAAAAACATTGAAGTGCCCGTGTAACAGATGAGTTCTCGTCCGAAACCCTGATACTCCGAAAGAGTTTGTCCAATTTGTACATGAAGTGCGTCCAGTTTTTGCCGTGACCCTCTCTACTCTTTCGCACATGCTATGCGGGTGAAATGATGATACCATGCCAAGTTTCAACATTTTCAGAATTCATTTTGTAGTGATTTTCAATTTCACGGTCATTTAGCTCTCTAAACAATTAGGCAAATGACCGAAAAAAACAAATGATGTTAGAACATGTTGGAAATTGATGATGTCGCTATGAATGCTGCATACTGAACACAAAAGAAGTCCGGAGTTCAAATAAGTTTAAAAGACATTGAAGTGCCCCTGTAACAGATAAGTTCTCGTCCGAAACCCTGCTACTCCGAAAGAGTTTGTCCAATTTGTACGTGACATGCGTCAAGTTTTTGCCGTGACCATCTCTACTCTTTCGCACATGCTATGCGGGTGAAATGATGATAACATGCCAAGTTTCAACATTTTCAGAATTCATTTTGTAGTGATTTTCAATTTCACGGTTATTTATTTCTCTAAACAATTAGGTAAATGACTGAAAAACAACAAATGATGTTGGAACATGTTGGAAATTGATGACGTCGCTTTGAATGCGGCATACTGAACACAAAAGAAGTCCAGAGTTCAAATAAGTTTAAAAAACATTGAAGTGCCCGTGTAACAGATGAGTTCTCGTCCGAAACCCTGATACTCCGAAAGAGTTTGTCCAGTTTGTACACGAAGTGCGTCCAGTTTTTGCCGTGACCCTCTCTACTCTTTTGCACATGCTATGCGGGTGAAATGATGATACCATGCCAAGTTTCAACATTTTCAGAATTGATTTTGTAGTGATTTTCAATTTCACGGTCATTTAGCTCTCTAAACAATTAGGTAAACGACCGAAAAAAACAAATGATGTCAGAACATGTTGGGAATTGATGATGTCACTTTGAATGCTGCATACTAAACACAAAAGAAGTCGGAGTTCAAATATGTTTTAAAAAGATCGAAGTGCCCGTGTAACAGATGAGTTCTCGTCCGAAACCGTGATACTCCGAAAGAGTTTGTCCAGTTTGTACACGAAGTGCGTCCAGTTTTTGCCGTGACCCTCTCTACTCTTTCGCACATGCTATGCAGGTGACATGATGATACCATGCCAAGTTTCAACATTTTCAGAATTCATTTTGTAGTGATTTTCAATTTCACGGTCATTTAGCTCTCTAAACAATTAGGTAAATGACCGAAAAACAACAAATGATGTTAGAACATGTTGGAAATTGATGACGTCGCTTTGAATGCTGCATACTGAACACAAAAGAAGTCCGGAGTTCAAAAAAGTTTAAAAAACATTGAAGTGCCTGTGTAACAGATGAGTTCTCGTCCGAAACCCTGATACTCCGAAAGAGTTTGTCCAATTTGTACGTGACATGCGTCAAGTTTTTTCCGTGACCATCTCTACTCTTTCGCACATGCTATGCGGGTGAAATGATGATACCATGCCAAGTTTCAACATTTTCAGAATTCATTTTGTAGTGATTTTCATTTTCACGGTCATTTAGCTCTCTAAACAATTAGGCAAATGACCGAAAAAAACAAATGATGTTAGAACATGTTGGAAATTGATGATGTCGCTTTGAATGCTGCATACTGAACACAAAAGAAGTCCGGAGTTCAAATAAGTTTAAAAGACATTGAAGTGCCCCTGTAACAGATGAGTTCTCGTCCGAAACCCTGCTACTCCGAAAGAGTTTGTCCAATTTGTACGTGACGTGCGTCAAGTTTTTGCCGTGACCATCACTACTCTTTCGCACATGCTATGCGGGTGAAATGATGATACCATGCCAAGTTTCAACATTTTCAGAATTCATTTTGTAGTGATTTTCAACTTCACGGTCATTTAGCTCTCTAAACAATTCGGCAAATGACCGAAAAAAACAAATGATGTTAGAACATGTTGGAAATTGATGATGTCGCTTTGAATGCTGCATACTGAACACAAAAGAAGTCCGGAGTTCAAATAAGTTTAAAAGACATTGAAGTGCCCCTATAACAGATGAGTTCTCGTCCGAAACCCTGCTACTCCGAAAGAGTTTGTCCAATTTGTACGTGACGTGCGTCAAGTTTTTGCCGTGACCATCTCTACTCTTTCGCACATGCTATGCAGGTGAAATGATGATACCATGCCAAGTTTCAACATTTTCAGAATTCATTTTGTAGTGATTTTCAATTTCAGGGTTATTTAGCTCTCTAAACAATTAGGTAAATGACTGAAAAACAACAAATGATGTTAGAACATGTTGGAAATTGATGACGTCGCTTTGAATGCGGCATACTGAACACAAAAGAAGTCCAGAGTTCAAATATGTTTAAAAAACATTGAAGTGCCCGTGTAACAGATGAGTTCTCGTCCGAAACCCTGATACTCCGAAAGAGTTTGTCCAGTTTGTACACGAAGTGCGTCCAGTTTTTGCCGTGACCCTCTCTACTCTTTTGCACATGCTATGCGGGTGAAATGATGATACCATGCCAAGTTTCAAGATTTTCAGAATTCATTTTGTAGTGATTTTCAATTTCACGGTCATTTAGCTCTCTAAACAATTAGGTAAACGACCGAAAAACAACAAATGATGTCAGAACATGTTGGGAATTGATGACGTCACTTTGAATGCTGCATACTGAACACAAAAGAAGTCGGAGTTCAAATAAGTTTAAAAAAGATCGAAGTGCCCGTGTAACAGATGAGTTCTCGTCCGAAACCCTGATACTCCGAAAGAGTTTGTCCAGTTTTACACGAAGTGCGTCCAGTTTTTGCCGTGACCCTCTCTACTCTTTCGCACATGCTATGCAGGTGAAATGATGATACCATGCCAAGTTTCAACATTTTTAGAATTCATTTTGTACTGATTTTCAATTTCACGGTCATTTAGCTCTCTAAACAATTAGGTAAATGACCGAAAAACAACAAATGATGTTAGAACATGTTGGAAATTGATGACATCGCTTTGAATGCTGCATACTGAACACAAAAGAAGTCCGGAGTTCAAATAAGTTTAAAAAACATTGAAGTGCCCGTGTAACAGATGAGTTCTGGTCCGAAACCCT
>NW_021192527.1:42536-44682 GCF_002162155.2 Triticum dicoccoides | reverse complement strand
AGTGCGTCCAGTTTTTGCCGTGACCCTCTCTACTCTTTCGCACATGCTATGCGGGTGAAATGATGATACCATGCCAAGTTTCAACATTTTCAGAATTGATTTTGTAGTGATTTTCAATTTCATGGTCATTTAGCTCTCTAAACAATTAGGTAAATGACCGAAAAAAACAAATGATGTTAGAACATGTTGGAAATTGATGACGTCGCTTTGAATGCTGCATACTGAACACAAAACAAGTCCGGAGTTCAAATAAGTTTAAAAAACATTGAAGTGCCCGTGTAACAGATGAATTCTCGTCCGAAACCCTGATACTCCGAAAGAGTTTGTCCAGTTTGTACACGAAGTGCGTCCAGTTTTTGCCGTGACCCTCTCTACTCTTTCGCACATGCTATGCGGGTGAAATGATGATACCATGCCAAGTTTCAACATTTTCAGAATTCATTTTGTAGTGATTTTCAATTTCACGGTCATTTAGCTCTCTAAACAATTAGGTAAATGACCGAAAAAACATATTATGTTAGAACATGTTGGAAATTGATGACGTCGCCTTGAATGCTGCATACTAAACACAAAACAAGTCCGGAGTTCAAATAAGTTTAAAAAACATTGAAGTGCCGTGTAACAGAAGAATTCTCGTCCGAAACCCTGATACTCTGAAAGAGTTTGTCCAGTTTGTACACGAAGTGCGTCCAGTTTTTGCCGTTACCCTCTCTACTCTTTCGCACATGCTATGCGGGTGAAATGATGATACTATGCCAAGTTTCAACATTTTCAGAATTCATTTTGTAGTGATTTTCAATTTCACGGTCATTAAGCTCTCTAAACAATTAGGTAAATGACCGAAAAACAACAAATGATGTCAGAACATGTTGGAAATTGATGACATCGCTTTGAATGCTGCATACTGAACACAAAAGAAGTCGGAGTTCAAATAAGTTTAAAAAACATCGAAGTGCCCGTGTAACAGATGAGTTCTTGTCCGAAACCCTGATACTCCGAAAGAGTTTGTCCAGTTTGTGCAGGAAGTGCGTCCAGTTTTTGCCGTGACCCTCTCTACTCTTTCGCACATGCTATGCGGGTGATATGATGATACCATGCCAATTTCAACATTTTCAGAATTCATTTTGTAGTGATTTTCAATTTCACGGTCATTAAGCTCTCTAAACAATTAGGTAAATGACCGAAAAAACAAATGATGTTAGAACATGTTGGAAATTGATGACGTCGCTTTGAATGCTGCATACTGAACACAAAACAAGTCCGGAGTTCAAATAAGTTTAAAAAACATTGAAGTGCCCGTGTAACATATGAATTCTCGTCCGAAACCCTGATACTCCGAAAGAGTTTGTCCAGTTTGTACACGAAGTGCGTCCAGTTTTTGCCATGACCCTCTCTACTCTTTCGCACATGCTATGCGGGTGAAATGATGATACCATGCCAAGTTTCAACATTTTCAGAATTCATTTTGTAGTGATTTTCAATTTCACGGTCATTTAGCTCTCTAAATAATTAGGTAAATGACCGAAAAAAACAAATGATGTTAGAACATGTTGGAAATTGATGACGTCGCTTTGAATGCTGCATACTAAACACAAAACAAGTCTGGAGTTCAAATAAGTTTAAAAATCATTGAAGTGCCCCTGTAACAGATGAGTTCTCGTCCAAAACCCTGCTACTCCGAAAGAGTTTATCCAATTTGTACGTGACGTGCGTCAAGTTTTTGCCGTGACCCTCTCTACTATTTCGCACATGCTATGCGGGTGAAATGATGATACCATGCCAAGTTTCAACATTTGCAGAATTCATTTTGTAGTCATTTTCAATTTCACGGTTATTTAGCTCTCTAAACAATTAGGTAAATGACTGAAAAACAACAAATGATGTTAGAACATGTTGGAAATTGATGACGTCACTTTGAATGCGGCATACTGAACACAAAAGAAGTCCAGAGTTCAAATAAGTTTAAAAAACATTGAAGTGCCCGTGTAACAGATGAGTTCTCGTCCGAAACCCTGATACTCCGAAAGAGTTTGTCCAGTTTGTACACGAAGTGCGTCCAGTTTTTGCCGTGACCCTCTCTACTCTTTTGCACATGCTATGCGGGTGAAATGATGATACCATGCCAAGTTTCAACATTTTCAGAATT
>NW_021192527.1:41095-42412 GCF_002162155.2 Triticum dicoccoides | reverse complement strand
TCATTTAGCTCTCTAAACAATTAGGTAAATGACCGGAAAACAACAAATGATGTCAGAACATGTTGGAAATTGATGACGTTGCTTTGAATGCTGCATACTGAACAGAAAAGAAGTCCGGAGTTCAAATAAGTTTAAAAAACATTGAAGTGCCCGTGTAACAGATGAGTTCTCGTCCGAAACCCTGATACTCCGAAAGAGTTTGTCCAGTTTGTACACGAAGTGCGTCCAGTTTTTGGTGTGACCCTCTCTACTCTTTCGCACATGCTATGCGGGTGAAATGATGATACCATGCCAAGTTTCAACATTTTCAGAATTCATTTTGTAGTGATTTTCAATTTCACGGTCATTTAGCTCTCTAAACAATTAGTTAAATGACAAAAAACAACAAATGATGTCAGAACATGTTGGAAATTGATGACATCGCTTTGAATGCTACATACTGAACACAAAAGAAGTCCGGAGTTCAAATAAGTTTAAAAAACATTGAAGTGCCCGTGTAACAGATGAGTTCTCATCCGAAACCCTGATACTCCGAAAGAGTTTGTCCAGTTTGTACACGAAGTGCGTCCATTTTTTGCCGTGACCCTCTCTACTCTTTCGCACATGCTATGCGGTTGAAATGATGATACCATGCCAAGTTTCAACATTTTTAGAATTTATTTTGTAGTGATTTTCAATTTCACGGTCATTTAGCTCTCTAAACAATTAGGTAAATGACCAAAAAACAACAAATGATGTCAGAACATGTTGGAAATTGATCATGTCGCTTTGAATGCTGCATACTGAACAGAAAAGAAGTCCGGAGTTCAATTAAGTTTAAAAACATTGAAGTGCTCGTGTAACAGATGAGTTCTCGTCTGAAACCCTGATACTCCGAAAGAGTTTGTCCAGTTTGTACACGAAGCGCGTCCAGTTTTTGCCGTGACCCTCTCTACTATTTCGCACATGCTATGCGGGTGAAATGATGATACCATGCCAAGTTTCAACATTTTCAGAATTCATTTTGTAGTGATTTTCAATTTCACGGTCATTTAGCTCTCTAAACAATTAGGAAAATGACTGAAAACAACAAATGATGTCAGAACATGTTGGAAATTGGTGACGTCGCTTTGAATGCTGCATACTGAACACAAAAGAAGTCCGGAGTTCAAATAAGTTTAAAAAACATTGAAGTGCCCGTGTAACAGATGAGTTCTCGTCCGAAACCCTGATACTCCGAAAGAGTTTGTCCAGTTTGTACACGAAGTGCGTCCAGTTTTTGCCGTGACCCTCTCTACTCTTTCGCACATGCTATGCGGTTGAAATGATGATACCATG
>NW_021192527.1:37665-39518 GCF_002162155.2 Triticum dicoccoides | reverse complement strand
TAAACAATTAGGTAAATGACCGAAAAACAACAAATGATGTTAGAACATGTTGGAAATTGATGATGTCGCTTTGAATGCTGCATACTGAACACAAAAGAAGTCCAGGGTTCAAATAAGTTTAAAAAACATTGAAGTGCCCGTGTAACAGATGAGTTCTCGTCCAAAACCCTAATACTCCGAAAGAGTTTGTCCACTTTGTACATGAAGTGCGTCCAATTTTTGCCGTGACCCTCTCTACTCTTTCGCACATGCTATGCGGGTGAAATGATGATACCATGCCAAGTTTCAACATTTTCAGAATTCATTTTGTAGTGATTTTCAATTTCACGGTCATTTAGCTCTCTAAACAATTAGGTAAATGACCGAAAAAACAAATGATGTTAGAACATGTTGGAAATTGATGACGTCGCTTTGAATGCGGCATACTGAACACAAAAGAAGTCCAGGGTTCAAATAAGTTTAAAAAACATTGAAGTGCCCGTGTAACAGATGAGTTCTCGTCCGAAACCCTGATACTCCGAAAGAGTTTGTCCAGTTTGTACGCGAAGTGCGTCCAGTTTTTGCCGTGACCCTCTCTACTCTTTCGCACATGCTATGCTGGTGAAATGATGATACCATGCCAAGTTTCAACATTTTCAGAATTAATTTGTAGTGATTTTCAATTTCACGATCATTTAGCTCTCTAAACAATTAGGTAAATGACCGAAAAACAACAAATGATGTCAGAACATGTTGGAAATTGATGACGTCGCTTTGAATGCTGCATACTGAACACAAAAGAAGTCGGAGTTCAAATAAGATTAAAAAACATCGAAGTGCCCGTGTAACAGATGAGTTCTCGTCCGAAACCCTGATACTCCGAAAGAGTTTGTCCAGTTTGTACATGAAGTGCATCCAGTTTTTGCCGTGACCCTCTCTACTCTTTTGCACATGCTATGCGGGTGAAATGATGATACCATGCCAAGTTTCAACATTTTCAGAATTCATTTTGTAGTGATTTTCAATTTCATGGTCATTTAGCTCTCTAAACAATTAGGTAAATGACCGAAAAACAACAAATGATGTTAGAACATGTTGGAAATTGATGATGTCGCTTTGAATGCTGCATAATGAACACAAAAGAAGTCCGGAGTTCAAATAAGTTTAAAAAACATTGAAGTGCCCGTGTAACAGATGAGTTCTCGTCCAAAACCCTAATACTCCGAAAGAGTTTGTCCAATTTGTACATGAAGTGCGTCCAGTTTTTGCTGTGACCCTCTCTACTCTTTCGCACATGCTATGCGGGTGAAATGATGATACCAGCCAAGTTTCAACATTTTCAGAATTCATTTTGTAGTGATTTTCAATTTCACGGTCATTTAGCTCTCTAAACAATTAGGCAAATGACCGAAAAAAACAAATGATGTTAGAACATGTTGGAAATTGATGACATCGCTTTGAAAGCTGCATACTGAACACAAAAGAAGTCTGGAGTTCAAATAAGTTTAAAAAACATTGAAGTGCCCGTGTAACAGATGAGTTCTCGTCCGAAACCCTGATACTCCGAAAGAGTTTGTCCAGTTTGTACACGAAGTGCGTCCAGTTTTTGCCGTGACCCTCTCTACTCTTTCGCACATGCTATGCGGGTGAAATGATGATACCATGCCAAGTTTCAACATTTTCAGAATTCATTTTGTAGTGATTTTCAATTTCACGGTCATTTAGCTCTCTAAACAATTAGGTAAATGACCGAAAAACAACAAATGATGTCAGAACATGTTGGAAATTGATGACGTCGCTTTGAATGCGGCATACAGAACACAAAAGAAGTCCAGAGTTCAAATAAGTTTAAAAAACATTGAAGTGCCCGTGTA
>NW_021192527.1:36049-37655 GCF_002162155.2 Triticum dicoccoides | reverse complement strand
TTGATGACGTCGCTTTGAATGCTGCATACTGAACACAAAAGAAGTCCGGAGTTCAAATAAGATTAAAAAATACTGAAGTGCCCGTGTAGCAGATGAGTTCTCGTCCGAAACCCTAATACTCCGAAAGAGTTTGTCCAATTTGTACGTGACGTGCGTCAAGTTTTTGCCGTGACCCTCTCTACTCTTCCGCACATGGTATGCGGGTGAAATGATGATACCATGCCAAGTTTCAACATCTTCAGAATTCATTTTGTAGTGATTTTCAATTTCACGGTCATTTAGCTCTCTAAACAATTAGGTAAATGACCGAAAAACAACAAATGATGTTAGAACATGTTGGAAATTGATGACGTCGCTTTGAATGCTGCATACTGAACACAAAAGAAGTCCAGAGTTCAAATAAGTTTAAAAACATTGAAGTGCCCGTGTAAAAGATGAGTTCTCGTCCGAAACCGTGATACTCCGAAAGAGTTTGTCTAGTTTGTACACGAAGTGCGTCCAGTTTCTGTCGTGGCCCTCTCTACTCTTTTGCACATGCTATGCGGGTGAAATGATGATACCATGCCAAGTTTCAACATTTTCAGAATTAATTTTGTAGTGATTTTCAATTTCACGGTCATTTAGCTCTCTAAACAATTAGGTAAATGACCGAAAAAACAAATGATGTTAGAACATGTTGAGAATTGATGAAGTCGCTTTGAATGCTGCATACTGAACACAAAAGAACTCCGGAGTTCAAATAAGTTTAAAAAATACTGAAGTGCCCGTGTAGCAGATGAGTTCTCGTCCGAAACCCTGATACTCCGAAAGAGTTGGTCCAATTTGTACGTGACGTGCGTCAAGTTTTTGCCGTGACCCTCTCTACTCTTCCGCACATGGTATGCGGGTGAAATGATGATACCATGCCAAGTTTCAACATTTTCAGAATTCATTTTGTAGTGATTTTCAATTTCACGGTCATTTAGCTCTCTAAACAATTAGGTAAATGACCGAAAAACAACAAATGATGTTAGAACATGTTGGAAATTGATGACGTCGCTTTGAATGCTGCATACTGAACACAAAAGAAGTCCAGAGTTCAAATAAGTTTAAAAAACATTGAAGTGCCCGTGTAACAGATGAGTTCTCGTCCGAAACCGTGATACTCCGAAAGAGTTTGTCTAGTTTGTACACGAAGTGCGTCCAGTTTCTGCCGTGGCCCTCTCTACTCTTTTGCACATGCTATGTGGGTGAAATGATGATACCATGCCAAGTTTCAACATTTTCAGAATTAATTTTGTAGTGATTTTCAATTTCAAGGTCATTTAGCTCTCTAAACAATTAGGTAAATGACCGAAAAAACAAATGATGTTAGAACATGTTGGAAATTTATGACGTCGCTTTGAATGTTGCATACTGAACACAAAAGAAGTCCTGAGTTCAAATAAGTTTAAAAAATACTAAAGTGCCCGTGTAGCAGATGAGTTCTCGTCCGAAACCCTGATACTCCGAAAGAGTTTGTCCAATTTGTACGTGACGTGCGTCAAGTTTTTGCCGTGACCCTCTCTACTCTTCCGCACATGGTATGCGGGTGAAATGATGATACCATGCCAAGTTTCAACATTTT
>NW_021192527.1:30030-35626 GCF_002162155.2 Triticum dicoccoides | reverse complement strand
ACCGAAAAACAACAAATGATGTTAGAACATGTTGGAAATTGATGACGTCGCTTTGAATGCTGCATACTGAACACAAAAGAAGTCCAGAGTTCAAATAAGTTTAAAAAACATTGAAGTGCCCGTGTAACAGATGAGTTCTCGTCCGAAACCGTGATACTCCGAAAGAGTTTGTCTAGTTTGTACACGAAGTGCGTCCAGTTTCTGCCGTGGCCCTCTCTACTCTTTTGCACATGCTATGTGGGTGAAATGATGATACCATGCCAAGTTTCAACATTTTCAGAATTAATTTTGTAGTGATTTTCAATTTCACGGTCATTTAGCTCTCTAAACAATTAGGTAAATGACCGAAAAAACAAATGATGTTAGAACATGTTGGAAATTTATGACGTCGCTTTGAATGCTGCATACTGAACACAAAAGAAGTCCGGAGTTCAAATAAGTTTAAAAAATACTAAAGTGCCCGTGTAGCAGATGAGTTCTCGTCCGAAACCCTGATACTCCGAAAGAGTTTGTCCAATTTGTACGTGACGTGCGTCAAGTTTTTGCCGTGACCCTCTCTACTCTTCCGCACATGGTATGCGGGTGAAATGATGATACCATGCCAAGTTTCAACATTTTCAGAATTCATTTTGTAGTGATTTTCAATTTCACGGTCATTTAGCTCTCTAAACAATTAGGTAAATGACTGAAAAAACAAATGATGTTAGAACATGTTGGAAATTGATGATGTCGCTTTGAATGCTGCATACTGAACACAAAATAAGTCCGGAGTTCAAATAAGTTTTAAAAACATTGAAGTGCCCGTGTAACAGATGAGTTCTCGTCCGAAACCCCGATACTCCGAAAGAGTTTGTCCAATTTGTACGTGAAGTGCGTCCAGTTTTTGCCGTGACCCTCTCTACTCTTTCGCACATGCTATGTGGGTGAAATGATGATACCATGCCAAGTTTCAACATTTTCAGAATTCATTTTGTAGTGATTTTCAATATCACGGTCATTTAGCTCTTTAAACAATTAGGTAAATGACCGAAAAACAACAAATGATGTTAGAACATGTTGGAAATTGATGATGTCGCTTTGAATACTGCATACTGAAAACAAAAGAAGTCCGGAGTTCAAATAACTTCAAAAAACATTGAAGTGCCCGTGTAGCAGATGAGTTCTCTTCCAAAACCCTGATACTCCGAAAGAGTTTGTCCAGTTTGTACATGAAGTGCGTCTAGTTTTTGCTTTGACCCTCTCTACTCTTTCGCACATGCTATGCGGGTGAAATGATGATACCATTCCAAGTTTTAACATTTTCAGAATTCATTTTGTAGTGATTTTCAATTTCACGATCATTTAGCTCTCTAAACAATTAGGTAAATGACCAAAAAAACAAATGATGTTAGAACATGTTGGAAATTGATGACGTCGCTTTGAATGCTGCATACTGAATACAAAAGAAGTCCGGAGTTCAAATAAGTTTAAAGAACATTGAAGTGCCCGTGTAAGAGATGAGTTCTCGTCCGAAACCCTGATACTCCGAAAGAGTTTGTCCAATTTGTACGTGACGTGTGTCCAGTTTTTGCCGTGACCCTCTCTACTCTTTCGCAGATGCTATGCGGGTGAAATGATGATACCATGCCAAGTTTCAACATTTTCAGAATTCATTTTGTAGTGATTTTCAATTTCACGGTCATTTAGCCCTCTAAACAATTAGGTAAATGACCAAAAAACAACAAATGATGTTAGAATATGTTGGAAATTGATGACGTCGCTTTGAATGCTGCATACTGAACACAAAAGAAGTACGAAGTTCAAATAAGTTTAAAAAACATTGAAGTGCCCGTGTAATAGATGAGTTCTCGTCCGAAACCCTGATACTCCGAAAGAGTTTGTCTAGTTTGTACACGAAGTGCGTCCAGCTTTTGCCGTGACCCTCTCTACTCTTTCGCACATGCTATGCGGGTGAAATGATGATACCATGCCAAGTTTCAACATTTTCAGAATTCATTTTGTAGTGATTTTCAATTTCACGGTCATTTAGCTCTCTAAACAATTAGGTAAATAACCGAAAAACAACAAATGATGTTAGAACATGTTGGAAATTGATGACGTCGCTTTGAATGCTGCATACTGAACACAAAAGAAGTCCAGAGTTCAAATAAGTTTAAAAAACATTGAAGTGCCCGTGTAACAGATGAGTTCTCGTCCGAAACCGTGATACTCCGAAAGAGTTTGTCTAGTTTGTACACGAAGTGCGTCCAGTTTCTGCCGTGGCCCTCTCTACTCTTTTGCACATGCTCTGCGGGTGAAATGATGATACCATGCCAAGTTTCAACATTTTCAGAATTAATTTTGTAGTGATTTTCAATTTCACGGTCATTTAGCTCTCTAAACAATTAGGTAAATGACCGAAAAAACAAATGATGTTAGAACATGTTGGAAATTGATGACGTCGCTTTGAATGCTGCATACTGAACACAAAAGAAGTCCGGAGTTCAAATAAGTTTAAAAAATACTGAAGTGCCCGTGTAGCAGATGAGTTCTCGTCCGAAACCCTGATACTCCGAAAGAGTTTGTCCAATTTGTACGTGACGTGCGTCAAGTTTTTTCCGTGACCCTCTCTACTCTTCCGCACATGGTATGCGGGTGAAATGATGATACCATGCCAAGTTTCGACATTTTCAGAATTCATTTTGTAGTGATTTTCAATTTCACGGTCATTTAGCTCTCTAAACAATTAGGTAAATGACCGAAAAACAACAAATGATGTTAGAACATGTTGGAAATTGATGACGTTGCTTTGAATGCTGCATACTGAACACAAAAGAAGTCCAGAGTTCAAATAAGTTTAAAAAACATTGAAGTGCCCGTGTAACAGATGAGTTCTCGTCCGAAACCGTGATACTCCGAAAGAGTTTGTCTAGTTTGTACACGAAGTGCGTCCAGTTTCTGCCGTGGCCCTCTCTACTCTTTTGCACATGCTATGCGGGTGAAATGATGATACCGTGCCAAGTTTCAACATTTTCAGAATTAATTTTGTAGTGATTTTCAATTTCACGGTCATTTAGCTCTCTAAACAATTAGGTAAATGACCGAAAAAACAAATGATGTTAGAACATGTTGTAAATTGATGACGTCGCTTTGAATGCTGCATACTGAACACAAAAGAAGTCCGGAGTTCAAATAAGTTTTAAAAATACTAAAGTGCCCGTGTAGCAGTTGAGTTCTCGTCTGAAACCCTGATACTCCGAAAGAGTTTGTCCAATTTGTACGTGACGTGCGTCAAGTTTTTGCCGTGACCCTCTCTACTCTTCCGCACATGGTATGCGGGTGAAATGATGATACCATGCCAAGTTTCAACATTTTCAGAATTCATTTTGTAGTGATTTTCAATTTCACGGTCATTTAGCTCTCTAAACAATTAGGTAAATGACCGAAAAACAACAAATGATGTTAGAACATGTTGGAAATTGATGACATCGCTTTGAATGCTGCATACTGAACACAAAAGAAGTCCAGAGTTCAAATAAGTTTAAAAAACATTGAAGTGCCCGTGTAGCAGATGAGTTCTCGTCTGAAACCCTGATACTCCGAAAGAGTTTGTCCAATTTGTACGTGACATGCGTCAAGTTTTTGCCGTGACCCTCTCTACTCTTTCGCACATGCTATGCGGGTGAAATGATGATACCATGCCAAGTTTCAACATTTTCAGAATTCATTTTGTAGTGATTTTCAATATCACGGTCATTTAGCTCTCTAAACAATTAGGTAAATGACCGAAAAACAACAAACGATGTTAGAACATGTTGGAAATTGATGATGTCGCTTTGAATGCTGCATACTAAAAACAAAAGAAGTCCGGAGTTCAAATAAGTTCAAAAAACATTGAAGTGCCCGTGTAGCAGATGAGTTCTCTTCCAAAACCCTGATACTCTGAAAGAGTTTGTCCAGTTTGTACATGAAGTGCGTCCAGTTTTTGCTGTGACCCTCTCTACTCTTTCGCACATGCTATGCGGGTGAAATGATGATACCATTCCAAGTTTTAACATTTTCAGAATTCATTTTGTAGTGATTTTCAATTTCACGGTCATTTAGCTCTCTAAACAATTAGGTAAATGACCAAAAAACAAATGATGTTAGAACATGTTGGAAATTGATGACATCGCTTTGAATGCTGCATACTGAACACAAAAGAAGTCCGGAGTTCAAATAAGTTTAAAGAACATTGAAGTGCCCGTGTAACAGATGAGTTCTCGTCCGAAACCCTGATACTCCGAAAGAGTTTGTCCAATTTGTACGTGACGTGTGTCAAGTTTTTGCCGTGAACCTCTCTACTCTTCCGCACATGCTATGCGGGTGAAATGATGATACCATGCCAAGTTTCAACATTTTCAGAATTCATTTTGTAGTGATTTTCAATTTCACGGTCATTTAGCTCTCTAAACAATTAGGTAAATGACCGAAAAAACAAATGATGTTAGAACATGTTGGAAATTGATGACGTCGCTTTGAATGCTGCATACTGAACACAAAACAAGTACGAAGTTCAAATAAGTTTAAAAAACATTGAAGTGCCCGTGTAACAGATGAGTTCTCGTCCGAAACCCCGATACTCCGAAAGAGTTTGTCTAGTTTGTACGTGAAGTGCGTCCAGTTTTTGCCGTGACCCTCTCTACTCTTTCGCACATGCTATGTGGGTGAAATGATGATACCATGCCAAGTTTCAACATTTTCAGAATTCATTTTGTAGTGATTTTCAATTTCACGGTCATTTAGCTCTCTAAACAATTAGGTAAATGACCGAAAAACAACAAATGATGTCAGAACATGTTGGAAATTGATGACGTCGCTTTGAATGCTGCATACTGAACACAAAAGAAGTCCGGATTTCAAATAAGTTTAAAAAATACTGAAGTGCCCGTGTAGCAGATGAGTTCTCGTCCGAAACCCTGATACTCCGAAAGAGTTTGTCCAATTTGTACGCGACGTTCGTCAAGTTTTTGCCGTGACCCTGTCTACTCTTCCGCACATGGTATGCGGGTGAAATGATGATACCATGCCAAGTTTCAACATTTTCAGAATTCATTTTGTAGTGATTTTCAATTTCACGGTCATTTAGCTCTCTAAACAATTAGGTAAATGACCGAAAAACAACAAATGATGTCAGAACATGTTGGAAATTGATGACGTCGCTTTGAATGCGGCATACAGAACACAAAAGAAGTCCAGAGTTCAAATAAGTTTAAAAAACATTGAAGTGCCCGTGTAACAGATGAGTTCTCGTCCGAAACCCTGATACTCCGAAAGAGTTTGTCCAGTTTGTACACGAAGTGCGTCCAGTTTTTTCCGTGACCCTCTCTACTCTTTCGCACATGCTATGCGGGTGAAATGATGATACCATGCCAAGTTTCAACATTTTCAGAATTCATTTTGTAGTGATTTTCAATTTCACGGTCATTTAGCCCTCTAAACAATTAGGTAAATGACCGAAAAACAACAAATGATGTTAGAACATGTTGGAAATTGATGACGTCGCTTTGAATGCTGCATACTGAACACAAAAGAAGTGGGAGTTCAAATAAGTTTAAAAAACATCAAAGTGCCCGTG
>NW_021192527.1:29338-30020 GCF_002162155.2 Triticum dicoccoides | reverse complement strand
TCCAGTTTTTGCCGTGACCCTCTCTAATCTTTTGCACATGCTATGCGGGTGAAATGACGATACCATGACAAGTTTCAACATTTTCAGGATTCATTTTGTAGTGATTTTCAATTTCACGGTCATTTAGCTCTCTAAACAATTAGGTAAATGACCGAAAAACAACAAATGATGTCAGAACATGTTGGAAATTGATGACGTCGCTTTGAATGCTGCATACTGAACACAAAAGAAGTCCGGAGTTCAAATAAATTTAAAAAACATTGAAGTGGCCGTGTAACAGATGAGTTCTCGTCCGAAACCCTGATACTCCAAAAGAGTTTGTCCAGTTTGTACATGAAGTGCGTCCAGTTTTTGCCGTGACCCTCTCTACTCTTTCGCACATGCTATGCGGGTGAAATGATGATACCATGCCAAGTTTTTCAGAATTCATTTTGTAGTGATTTTCAATTTCACGGTCATTTAGCTCTCTAAACAATTAGGTAAATGACCGAAAAACAACAAATGATGTCAGAACATGTTGGAAATTGATGACGTCGCTTTGAATGCTGCATACTGAACACAAAAGATGTTCGGAGTTCAAATAAGTTTAAAAACATTGAAGTGCCCGTGTAACAGATGAGTTCTCATCCAAAACCCTGATACTCCGAAAGAGTTTGCCCAGTTTGTACACAAAGTGCGTCCA
>NW_021192527.1:26044-29328 GCF_002162155.2 Triticum dicoccoides | reverse complement strand
GAAGTCGGAGTTCAAATAAGTTTAAAAAACATCGAAGTGCCCGTGTAACTGATGAGTTCTCGTCCGAAACCCTGATACTTCGAAAGAGTTTGTCCAGTTTGTACACGAAGTGCGTCCAGTTTTTGCCGTGACCCTCTCTACTCTTTCGCACATGCTATGCGGGTGAAATGATGATACCATGCCAAGTTTCAACATTTTCAGAATTCTTTTTGTAGTGATTTTCAATTTCACGGTCATTTAGCTCTCTAAACAATTAGGTAAATGACCGAAAAAACAAATGATGTTAGAACATGTTGGAAATTGATGACATCACTTTGAATGCTGCATACTGAACACAAAAGAAGTCCGGAGTTCAAATAAGTTTAAAAAACATTGAAGTGCCTGTGTAACAGATGAGTTCTCGTCCGAAACCCTGATACTCCGAAAGAGTTTGTCCAATTTGTACGTGACGTGCGTCAAGTTTTTGCCGTGACCCTCTCTACTCTTTCGCACATGCTATGCGGGTGAAATGATGATACCATGCCAAGTCTCAACATTTTCAGAATTCATTTTGTAGTGATTTTCAATTTCAGGTCATTTAGCTCTGTAAACAATTAGGTAAATGACCGAAAAAAACTAATGATGTTAGAACATGTTGGAAATTGATGACATCACTTTGAATGCTGCATACTGAACACAAAAGAAGTCCGGAGTTCAAATAAGTTTAAAAAATACTGAAGTGCCCGTGTAGCAGATGAGTTCTCGTCCGAAACCCTGATACTCCGAAAGAGTTTGTCCAATTTGTACGTGACGTGCGTCAAGTTTTTGCCGTGACCCTCTCTACTCTTCCGCACATGCTATGCGGGTGAAATGATGATACCATGCCAAGTTTCAACATTTTCAGAATTCATTTTGTAGTGATTTTCAATTTCACGGTCATTTAGCTCTCTAAACAATTAGGTAAATGACCGAAAAACAACAAATGATGTTAGAACATGTTGGAAATTGATGACGTCGCTTTGAATGCTGCATATTGAACACAAAAGAAGTCCAGAGTTCAAATAAGTTTAAAAAACATTGAAGTGCCCGTGTAACAGATGAGTTCTCGTCCGATACCGTGATACTCCGAAAGAGTTTGTCTAGTTTGTACACGAAGTGCGTCCAGTTTCTGCCGTGGCCCTCTCTACTCTTTTGCACATGCTATGCGGGTGAAATGATGATACCATGCCAAGTTTCAACATTTTCAGAATTAATTTTGTAGTGATTTTCAATTTCACGGTCATTTAGCTCTCTAAACAATTAGGTAAATGACCGAAAAAACAAATGATGTTAGAACATGTTGGAAATTGATGAAGTCGCTTTGAATGCTGCATACTGAACACAAAAGAAGTCCGGAGTTCAAATAAGTTTAAAAAATACTGAAGTGCCCATGTAGCAGATGAGTTCTCGTCCGAAACCCTGATACTCCGAAAGAGTTGGTCCAATTTGTACGTGACGTGCGTCAAGTTTTTGCCGTGACCCTCTCTACTCTTCCGCACATGGTATGTGGGTGAAATGATGATACCATGCCAAGTTTCAACATTTTCAGAATTCATTTCGTAGTGATTTTCAATTTCACGGTCATTTAGCTCTCTAAACAATTAGGTAAATGACCGAAAAACAACAAATGATGTTAGAACATGTTGGAAATTGATGATGCCGCTTTGAATGCTGCATACTGAACACAAAAGAAGTCCGGAGTTCAAATAAGTTCAAAAAACATTGAAGTGCCCGTGTAGCGGATGAGTTCTCTTCCAAAACCCTGATACTCCGAAAGAGTTTGTCCAGTTTGTACATGAAGTGCGTCCAGTTTTTGCTGTGAGCCTCTCTACTCTTTCGCACATGCTATGCGGGTGAAATGATGATACCATGCCAAGTTTCAACATTTTCAGAATTCATTTTGTAGTGATTTTCAATTTCACGGTCATTTAGCTCTCTAAACAATTAGGTAAATGACCAAAAAAACAAATGATGTTAGAACATGTTGGAAATTGATGACGTCGCTTTGAATGCTGCATACTGAACACAAAAGAAGTCCAGAGTTCAAATAAGTTTAAAAAACATTGAAGTGCCTGTGTAAGAGATGAGTTCTCGTCCGAAACCCTGATACTCCGAAAGAGTTTGTCCAATTTGTACGTGACGTGCGTCCAGTTTTTGCCGTGACCCTCTCTACTCTTTCGCACATGCTATGCGGGTGAAATGATGATACCATGCCAAGTTTCAACATTTTCAGAATTCATTTTGTAGTGATTTTCAATTTCACGGTCATTTAGCCCTCTAAACAATTAGGTAAATGACCAAAAAACAACAAATGATGTTAGAACATGTTGGAAATTGATGACGTCGCTTTGAATGCTGCATACTGAACACAAAAGAAGTCCGGAGTTCAAATAAGTTTAAAAAACATTGAAATGCCTGTGTAAGAGATGAGTTCTCGTCCGAAACCCTGATACTCCGAAAGAGTTTGTCCAATTTGTACATGAAGTGCGTCCAGTTTTTGCCGTGACCCTCTCTACTCTTTCGCACATGCTATGCGGGTGAAATGATGATACCATGCCGAGTTTCAACATTTTCAGAATTCATTTTGTAGTGATTTTCAATTTCACGGTCATTTAGCCCTCTAAACAATTAGGTAAATGACCAAAAAACAACAAATGATGTTAGAACATGTTGGAAATTGATGACGTCGTTTTGAATGCTGCATACTGAACACAAAAGAAGTCCGGAGTTCAAATAAGTTTAAAAAACATTGAAGTGCCCGTGTAAGAGATGAGTTGTCGTCCGAAACCCTGATACTCCGAAAGAGTTTGTCCAGTTTGTACACGAAGTGCGTCCAGTTTTTGCCGTGACCCTCTCTACTCTTTCGCACATGCTATGCGGGTGAAATGATGATACCATGCCAAGTTTCAACATTTTCAGAATTCATCTTGTAGTGATTTTCAATTTCACGGTCATTTAGCTCTCTAAACAATTAGGTAAATGACCGAAAAACAACAAATGATGTCAGAACATGTTGGAAATTGATGATGTCGCATTGAATGTTGCATACTGAACACAAAAGAAGTCGGAGTTCAAATAAGTTTAAAAAACATCGAAGTGCCCGTGTAACTGATGAGTTCTCGTCCGAAACCCTGATACTTCGAAAGAGTTTGTCCAGTTTGTACACGAAGTGCGTCCAGTTTTTGCCGTGACCCTCTCTACTCTTTCGCACATGCTATGCGGGTGAAATGATGATACCATGCCAAGTTTCAACATTTTCAGAATTC
>NW_021192527.1:23624-24392 GCF_002162155.2 Triticum dicoccoides | reverse complement strand
TTGGAAATTGATGACGTCGCTTTGAATGCTGCATATTGAACACAAAAGAAGTCCAGAGTTCAAATAAGTTTAAAAAACATTGAAGTGCCCGTGTAACAGATGAGTTCTCGTCCGAAACCGTGATACTCCGAAAGAGTTTGTCTAGTTTGTACACGAAGTGCGTCCAGTTTTTGCCGTGACCCTCTCTACTCTTATGCACATGCTATGCGGGTGAAATGATGATACCATGCCAAGTTTCAACATTTTCAGAATTAATTTTGTAGTGATTTTCAATTTCACGGTCATTTAGCTCTCTAAACAATTAGGTAAATGACCAAAAAAACAAATGATGTTAGAACATGTTGGAAATTGATGACATCGCTTTGAATGCTGCATACTGAACACAAAACAAGTCCAGAGTTCAAATAAGTTTAAAAAACATTGAAGTGCCCGTGTAACAGATGAGTTCTCGTCCGAAACCCTGATACTCCGAAAGAGTTTGTCCAATTTGTACGTGACGTGCATCCAGTTTTTGCCGTGACCCTCTCTACTCTTTCGCACATGCTATGCGGGTGAAATGATGATACCATGCCAAGTTTCAACATTTTCAGAATTCATTTTGTAGTGATTTTCAATTTCACGGTCATTTAGCCCTCTAAACAATTAGGTAAATGACCAAAAAACAACAAATGATGTTAGAACATGTTGGAAATTGATGACGTCGCTTTGAATGCTGCATACTGAACACAAAAGAAGTCCGGAGTTCAAATAAGTTTAAAAAACATTGAA
>NW_021192527.1:22950-23614 GCF_002162155.2 Triticum dicoccoides | reverse complement strand
ATGACCAAAAAAACAAATGATGTTAGAACATGTTGGAAATTGATGACATCGCTTTGAATGCTGCATACTGAACACAAAACAAGTCCGGAGTTCAAATAAGTTTTAAAAACATTGAAGTGCCCGTGTAACAGATGAGTTCTCGTCCGAAACCCCGATACTCCGAAAGAGTTTGTCCAATTTGTACGTGAAGTGCGTCCAGTTTTTGCCGTGACCCTCTCTACTCTTTCGCACATGCTATGTGGGTGAAATGATGATACCATGCCAAGTTTCAACATTTTCAGAATTCATTTCGTAGTGATTTTCAATTTCACGGTCATTTAGCTCTCTAAACAATTAGGTAAATGACCGAAAAACAACAAATGATGTTAGAACATGTTGGAAATTGATGATGTCGCTTTGAATGCTGCATACTGAACACAAAAGAAGTCCGGAGTTCAAATAAGTTCAAAAAACATTGAAGTGCCCGTGTAGCAGATGAGTTCTCTTCCAAAACCCTGATACTCCGAAAGAGTTTGTCCAGTTTGTACATGAAGTGCGTCCAGTTTTTGCTGTGAGCCTCTCTACTCTTTCGCACATGCTATGCGGGTGAAATGATGATACCATGCCAAGTTTCAACATTTTCAGAATTCATTTTGTAGTGATTTTCAATTTCACGGTCATTTAG
>NW_021192527.1:21739-22820 GCF_002162155.2 Triticum dicoccoides | reverse complement strand
TCCAGTTTTTGCCGTGACCCTCTCTACTCTTTCGCACATGCTATGCGGGTGAAATGATGATACCATGCCAAGTTTCAACATTTTCAGAATTCATTTTGTAGTGATTTTCAATTTCACGGTCATTTAGCCCTCTAAACAATTAGGTAAATGACCAAAAAACAACAAATGATGTTAGAACATGTTGGAAATTGATGACGTCGCTTTGAATGCTGCATACTGAACACAAAAGAAGTCCGGAGTTCAAATAAGTTTAAAAAACATTGAAGTGCCCGTGTAACAGATGAGTTCTCGTCCAAAACCCTGATACTCCGAAAGAGTTTGTCCAGTTTGTACATGAAGTGCGTCCAGTTTTTGCCGTGACCCTCTCTACTCTTTCGCACATGCTATGCGGGTGAAATGATGATACCATGCCAAGTTTCAACATTTTCAGAATTCATTTTGTAGTGATTTTCAATTTCACGGTCATTTTGCTCTCTAAACAATTAGGTAAATGACCGAAAAACAACACATGATGTCAGAACATGTTGGAAATTGATGACGTCGCATTGAATGTTGCATACTAAACACAAAAGAAGTCGGAGTTCAAATAAGTTTAAAAAACATCGAAGTGCCCGTGTAACTGATGAGTTCTCGTCCGAAACCCTGATACTTCGAAAGAGTTTGTGCAGTTTGTACACGAAGTGCGTCCAGTTTTTGCCGTGACCCTCTCTACTCTTTCGCACATGCTATGCGGGTGAAATGATGATACCATGCCAAGTTTCAACATTTTCAGAATTCATTTTGTAGTGATTTTCAATTTCACGGTCATTTAGCTCTATAAACAATTAGGTAAATGACCGAAAAAACAAATGATGTTAGAACATGTTGGAAATTGATGACATCACTTTGAATGCTGCATACTGAACACAAAAG
This sequence comes from Triticum dicoccoides, assembly GCF_002162155.2. Lineage (NCBI taxonomy): Eukaryota > Viridiplantae > Streptophyta > Magnoliopsida > Poales > Poaceae > Triticum > Triticum dicoccoides. The sequence goes on along the minus strand of NW_021192527.1, from coordinate 21,908 downwards.
AAGTCCGGAGTTCAAATAAGTTTAAAAAACATTGAAGTGCCCGTGTAACAGATGAGTTCTCGTCCGAAACCCTGAAACTCTGAAAGAGTTTGTCCAATTTGTACGTGACGTGCGTCAAGTTTTTGCCGTGACCCTCTCTACTCTTTCCCACATGCTATGCGGGTGAAAT
>NW_021192527.1:20819-21613 GCF_002162155.2 Triticum dicoccoides | reverse complement strand
TAAACAATTAGGTAAATGACCGAAAAAAACTAATGATGTTAGAACATGTTGGAAATTGATGACATCACTTTGAATGCTGCATACTGAACACAAAAGAAGTCCGGAGTTCAAATAAGTTTAAAAAATACTGAAGTGCCCGTGTAGCAGATGAGTTCTCGTCCGAAACCCTGATACTCCGAAAGAGTTTGTCCAATTTGTACGTGACGTGCGTCAAGTTTTTGCCGTGACCCTCTCTACTCTTCCGCACATGCTATGCGGGTGAAATGATGATACCATGCCAAGTTTCAACATTTTCAGAATTCATTTTGTAGTGATTTTCAATTTCACGGTCATTTAGCTCTCTAAACAATTAGGTAAATGACCGAAAAACAACAAATGATGTTAGAACATGTTGGAAATTGATGACGTCGCTTTGAATGCTGCATATTGAACACAAAAGAAGTCCAGAGTTCAAATAAGTTTAAAAAACATTGAAGTGCCCGTGTAAGAGATGAGTTCTCGTCCGAAACCCTGATACTTCGAAAGAGTTTGTCCAATTTGTACGTGACGTGCGTCCAGTTTTTGCCGTGACCCTCTCTACTCTTTCGCACATGCTATGCGGGTGAAATGATGATACCATGCCAAGTTTCAACATTTTCAGAATTCATTTTGTAGTGATTTTCAATTTCACGGTCATTTAGCTCTCTAAACAATTAGGTAAATGACCGAAAAACAACACATGGTGTCAGAACATGTTGGAAATTGATGACGTCGCATTGAATGTTGCATACTGAACACAAAGGAAGTCGGAGTTC
>NW_021192527.1:19398-20601 GCF_002162155.2 Triticum dicoccoides | reverse complement strand
TAGTGATTTTCAATTTCACGGTCATTTAGCCCTCTAAACAATTAGGTAAATGACCAAAAAACAACAAATGATGTTAGAACATGTTGGAAATTGATGACGTCGCTTTGAATGCTGCATACTGAACACAAAAGAAGTCCGGAGTTGAAATAAGTTTAAAAAACATTGAAGTGCCCGTGTAACAGATGAGTTCTCGTCCAAAACCCTGATACTCCGAAAGAGTTTGTCCAGTTTGTACATGAAGTGCGTCCAGTTTTTGCCGTGACCCTCTCTACTCTTTCGCACATGCTATGCGGGTGAAATGATGATACCATGCCAAGTTTCAACATTTTTAGAATTCATTTTGTAGTGATTTTCAATTTCACGGTCATTTAGCTCTCTAAACAATTAGGTAAATGACCGAAAAACAACACATGATGTCAGAACATGTTGGAAATTGATGACGTCGCATTGAATGTTGCATACTGAACACAAAAGAAGTCGGAGTTCAAATAAGTTTAAAAAACGTCGAAGTGCCCGTGTAACTGATGAGTTCTCGTCCGAAACCCTGATACTTCGAAAGAGTTTGTCCAGTTTGTACACGAAGTGCGTCCAGTTTTTGCCGTGACCCTCTCTACTCTTTCGCACATGCTATGCGGGTGAAATGATGATACCATGCCAAGTTTCAACATTTTCAGAATTCATTTTGTAGTGATTTTCAATTTCACGGTCATTTAGCTCTCTAAACAATTAGGTAAATGACCGAAAAAACAAATGATGTTAGAACATGTTGGAAATTGATGACATCACTTTGAATGCTGCATACTGAACACAAAAGAAGTCCGGAGTTCAAATATGTTTAAAAAACATTGAAGTGCCCGTGTAACAGATGAGTTCTCGTCCGAAACCCTGATACTCCGAAAGAGTTTGTCCAATTTGTACGTGACGTGCGTCAAGTTTTTGCCGTGACCCTCTCTACTCTTTCGCACATGCTATGCGGGTGAAATGATGATACCATGCCAAGTCTCAACATTTTCAGAATTCATTTTGTAGTGATTTTCAATTTCACGGTCATTTAGCTCTCTAAACAATTAGGTAAATGACCGAAAAAAACTAATGATGTTAGAACATGTTGGAAATTGATGACATCACTTTGAATGCTGCATACTGAACACAAAAGAAGTCCGGAGTTCAAATAAGTTTAAAAAATACTGAAGTGCCCGTGTA
>NW_021192527.1:17735-18679 GCF_002162155.2 Triticum dicoccoides | reverse complement strand
AGCTCTCTAAACAATTAGGTAAATGACCGAAAAACAACAAATGATGTTAGAACATGTTGGAAATTGATGACATCGCTTTGAATGCTGCATATTGAACACAAAAGAAGTCCAGAGTTCAAATAAGTTTAAAAAACATTGAAGTGCCCGTGTAAGAGATGAGTTCTCGTCCGAAACCCTGATACTTCGAAAGAGTTTGTCCAATTTGTACGTGACGTGCGTCCAGTTTTTGCCGTGACCCTCTCTACTCTTTCGCACATGCTATGCGGGTGAAATTATGATACCATGCCAAGTTTCAACATTTTCAGAATTCATTTTGTAGTGATTTTCAATTTCACGGTCATTTAGCTCTCTAAACAATTAGGTAAATGACCGAAAAACAACACATGATGTCAGAACATGTTGGAAATTGATGACGTCGCACTGAATGTTGCATACTGAACACAAAAGAAGTCGGAGTTCAAATAAGTTTAAAAAACATCGAAGTGCCCGTGTAACTGATGAGTTCTCGTCCGAAACCCTGATACTTCGAAAGAGTTTGTCCAGTTTGTACACGAAGTGCGTCCAGTCTTTGCCGTGACCCTCTCTACTCTTTCGCACATGCTATGCGGGTGAAATGATGATACCATGCCAAGTTTCAACATTTTCAGAATTCATTTTGTAGTGATTTTCAATTTCACGGTCATTTAGCTCTCTAAACAATTAGGTAAATGACCGAAAAAACAAATGATGTTAGAACATGTTGGAAATTGATGACATCACTTTGAATGCTGCATACTGAACACAAAAGAAGTCCGGAGTTCAAATAAGTTTAAAAAACATTGAAGTGCCCGTGTAACAGATGAGTTCTCGTCCGAAACCCTGATACTCCGAAAGAGTTTGTCCAATTTGTACGTGACGTGCGTCAAGTTTTTGCCGTGACCCTCTCTACTCTTTCGCACATGCTA
>NW_021192527.1:16790-17725 GCF_002162155.2 Triticum dicoccoides | reverse complement strand
TAAATGACCGAAAAAACAAATGATGTTAGAACATGTTGGAAATTGATGACATCACTTTGAATGCTGCATACTGAACACAAAAGAAGTCCGGAGTTCAAATATGTTTAAAAAACATTGAAGTGCCCGTGTAACAGATGAGTTCTCGTCCGAAACCCTGATACTCCGAAAGAGTTTGTCCAATTTGTACGTGACGTGCGTCAAGTTTTTGCCGTGACCCTCTCTACTCTTTCGCACATGCTATGCGGGTGAAATGATGATACCATGCCAAGTCTCAACATTTTCAGAATTCATTTTGTAGTGATTTTCAATTTCACGGTCATTTAGCTCTCTAAACAATTAGGTAAATGACCGAAAAAAACTAATGATGTTAGAACATGTTGGAAATTGATGACATCACTTTGAATGCTGCATACTGAACACAAAAGAAGTCCGGAGTTCAAATAAGTTTAAAAAATACTGAAGTGCCCGTGTAACAGATGAGTTCTCGTCCGAAACCCTGATACTCCGAAAGAGTTTGTCCAATTTGTACGTGACGTGCGTCAAGTTTTTGCCGTGACCCTCTCTACTCTTCCGCACATGCTATGTGGGTGAAATGATGATACCATGCCAAGTTTCAACATTTTCAGAATTCATTTTGTAGTGATTTTCAATTTCACGGTCATTTAGCCCTCTAAATAATTAGGTAAATGACCAAAAAACAACAAATGATGTTAGAACATGTTGGAAATTGATGACGTCGCTTTGAATGCTGCATACTGAACACAAAAGAAGTCCGGAGTTCAAATAAGTTCAAAAAACATTGAAGTGCCCGTGTAGCAGATGAGTTCTCTTCCAAAACCCTGATACTCCGAAAGAGTTTGTCCAGTTTGTACCTGAAGTGCGTCCAATTTTTGCTGTGAGCCTCTCTACTCTTTCGCACATGCTATGTGGGTGAA
>NW_021192527.1:9019-16590 GCF_002162155.2 Triticum dicoccoides | reverse complement strand
ACATTTTCAGAATTCATTTTGTAGTGATTTTCAATTTCACGGTCATTTAGCTCTCTAAACAATTAGGTAAATGACCAAAAAAACAAATGATGTTAGAACATGTTGGAAATTGATGACGTCGCTTTGAATGCTGCATACTGAACACAAAAGAAGTCCAGAGTTCAAATAAGTTTAAAAAACATTGAAGTGCCCGTGTAAGAGATGAGTTCTCGTCCGAAACCCTGATACTCCGAAAGAGTTTGTCCAATTTGTACGTGACGTGCGTCCAGTTTTTGCCGTGACCCTCTCTACTCTTTCGCACATGCTATGTGGGTGAAATGATGATACCATGCCAAGTTTCAACATTTTCAGAATTCATTTTGTAGTGATTTTCAATTTCACGGTCATTTAGCCCTCTAAATAATTAGGTAAATGACCAAAAAACAACAAATGATGTTAGAACATGTTGGAAATTGATGACGTCGCTTTGAATGCTGCATACTGAACACAAAAGAAGTCCGGAGTTCAAATAAGTTTAAAAAACATTGAAGTGCCCGGGTAACAGATGAGTTCTTGTCCAAAACCCTGATACTCCGAAAGAGTTTGTCCAGTTTGTACATGAAGTGCGTCCAGTTTTTGCCGTGACCCTCTCTACTCTTTCGCACATGCTATGCGGGTGAAATGATGATACCATGCCAAGTTTCAACATTTTCAGAATTCATTTTGTAGTGATTTTCAATTTCACGGTCATTTAGCTCTCTAAACAATTAGGTAAATGAACGAAAAAAACAAATGATGTTAGAACATGTTGGAAATTGATGACATCGCTTTGAATTCTGCATACTGAACACAAAACAAGTCCGGAGTTCAAATAAGTTTTAAAAACATTGAAGTGCCCGTGTAACAGATGAGTTCTCGTCCGAAACCCCGATACTCCGAAAGAGTTTGCCCAATTTGTACGTGAAGTGCGTCGAGTTTTTGCCGTGTGTCGGGGGGGAGGCTAATCCACCAACACCTATGGGGACAGGGCCCCTTTTCGGTTCAGTGGGAGGCGGAGAACGCACAAAGAGCGGATCGAGGCAGTACACGCGAGCGATTTTTACCCAGCTTCGGGCCGCACGGATGCGTAAAACCCTACTGCTGCTTGTTTGTGTGTATTGAATTCTTGCTCAGGAGTGATGGACGCTGCCAGACTGAGCGTGAGAGTGTTCCGGGTGCTTCGAATGAGCCGACCCTACGATGAGCCTAACTTACGATGAGCCGAACCCCCTTCTACGTTGCGCTTGGGCCTCCTTTTATACTTTCAAGGGGTTACCCACAGGTGGCAACGTAGACTAGAAGGGTAAAAATGGAAAAGGATGCGGTAGGTGCAGCTACCGCTACTGTGGATATAGTGCACCCTACCTAACTCTGACGGCAGGGGACAAGGGCATTGAATGCCCGTCTGTGTCGCCTAAACAGTACCGAAACGGACCGCTAGGGACGCCACCGTTTGCCACGATGGTTATCTTGTCAGCGCCTGCTTGCCACCGCACACCCCTAGCTGCACGGCCTCCTGCCACGTGCGCTTGGGAGAGTCCCAGAGCGACACGTTAGCAGGTGTGCTGGAGCGCGGTCATGAAGTGGGGGTTTCCCGCGGCAAGCTCCTTGCCGCAGTCGTCGTCTTGTCGTGTTCGGGAGCTTGTCGCTCACCGGGCCTTGCCGGGACGCGCGGCGCGTCGCGGCAAGCTTTCTTGGTATGCCTTGAGTGGCCTTCCCGGCAAGCTCCTCTTGCCGGGGTCTTGTCTTCTTCCCGGCCAGCTTCTCTTGCCAGGGCCTGGGTTGGCGTTCCCGGCAAGCTCCTCTTGCCGGGGCCTTGGTTGGCCTTCCCGGCAAGCTCCTCTTGCCGGGGCCTTGGTTTGAGTACTTTGTTCTTGAATGGTCTTCAAGGGAACCACAGAGGGTATTGGCGGCCACCCGGAAAGCCTTGCCGCGGGATGCTGGGACCGCCCGTGCACAAGTTCGGGGTAATAGGGTACCCCTACTCTAGTACACCGACAGGAGCCCCCGGGCCTGGGCCAGACACTGTGCCGAGCACTGCTGGGCCAGGCCCCAAAACAGTGCACGGGCACGCGCGGCCTAGGTCACGCTGCATCTAACTCCGCCCCCACCGCGCACGCCCAGAACGGCACGCGTCAAACGCGGCATCGGTGATGAGTCTCGCTGAGCGGGAGTGGCCCGAAGACGAAGAAGAGCTTGCCGCGCCCGACGCCGAGTTGAGTGAGCCCGCTGAGGGCGCGAGCGGCCCGCCATCTCCGGGGGGCTTGCCGGGAACAGGGCCCGGAACGCAGCCCCTAGTGCAGCCAAGAAGGCGCCTCCGCAGGGTCGGGGACGCAGCAGGGCGGCAAGCTGGTCAACAGCCGCAGCGCCGCGCGACGCGCTCCACCGCGGCAAGTATGGTTGCCGCGGGTGCGCCTCCCGCCACAGTGGCAACTGGGGCGGGGTCATCTCGGGCTGGCGCCACAGTCCCCGCCAAGCGGCCAAGGGATCCCACCCCTCCACCTCGTCGCGCCGGAGGTGGGCCGAACTTTGACCTCTCCGCGCTCAGCTCCGACGAGGAAGAGGAAGAAGAGTAAGATTCCCTTGTTGCTCTTGTAGTTCTTCAACTTGCCATTCTTGTCTTGCATCTGATCTGACCCACCCTGGACTCTCCCTTTTCAGGACTCTGGCCCAGAGGGCGGCGAAGAGGGCCAAGGCTCAGGTGGTGGTCATCGAGGACGAGCCCACTGCGACGACAGGAGGCGCGCCCGAGGCCACCTTGCCGGACCCGGCCATCACTTCGCAGAGCAGCCCCCAGCGCAAGCATATGGTTTACTTTCTGCTTCTGGGTACGCATGGTTGCTCTTTTACTTTGTTGACATCTGATCACTGGTTTGTTTGTGCAGGAGCAGAACAGCTTCATCAGGAGGGTGTGGTGATCTCCTCTGACTCGTCGTCTGCTTCGACTACACCGCGAAGGGCGGACTCCCCGGCAAGGGAGCGTTCTCCGGCAAGGGAGGAGTCTCCGGCAAGGGACAGCGCCAACGATCCCCCCGTGGTGGAGGTCATGACAGCAGATCCTAACGCAAGTAGTCCTTCTTGCCCGAAACTTTCTTTGTATCTTCTGCTGATTTCCCTTCTCTGATACTTGTTTGATTTCCCTTTCTTCTCCGGTCGCCAGGTCCCAACTTCCGTGGATCCGATGGAGACCGAGGCGGGCGGCGAGGAGGACGCGCGCGGAATTACTGATGATGCCGCGGCCACCGAAGAAAGAGCCGGCGCTGACGTGCCCGCCGGCGAAGAGGCCACCAAGGCTGTTGCCGAAGAAGCCGACGGGGGATCTGGCGACCGCACTGATGGCCCTGAGGCCACAGGAGCGTCAGGCGCTGCACCGACCGCCGATCCCTCCGCCACTGCCGTAGTGTCAGGCTCCGAGGAGCCCCAGCCCGGCGCCTATCTGAAGGCTGGCGAGGGCATCTTCATCAAGCTCCCTTGGGTGTCAAGTTCTAGGGCGCCGGTGGAAGGAGAAGTTTTGGATGGGGAGGTGCTCGCCTCCGCCGGGTTGGCGATCGTTGACGCGCCGGGAAGCAGCAGTGACGAGCCCGAGGAGGAGCGGCTGCTGCGGAGGCTACTGGCACTCTATCGCGCTCGTCAAGTCAAGTTGGAGTCCCGGGAAGCGCTCGTCGCGAAAGCGAGTGTGGATATAGAGAAGCGTGCGGAGGAGCTCTGGGGTTTTCGCCAGGAAGCTCTCCGGGCCTTGGCGGAGGAGCGAGAGCAGCTTGCTGAAGAGTGAAAGGCCTTCCTCCTTGAGAAGGCTGAGGCCGAAGAGCAGCAGCGGCTCACCGGCGAGAAGCTGTACGCGCGAGAAGGCGAGCTGACTCAGCGGAAAGTGAACCTCGACAGCCACGAGGAGGAGCTTGCTGCGCACGAACGGGCACTTGGCGGGTCACTCCAAGAGGCAAAGGATGCGGCTGCGGCTGCCGAGACCGCCAAGAAGGAATTGGAAGTAAAGGTGGCGCAGCTGGAGGCTGATCTGAAGGCGGGTGGCGAAGAGCTTGCCGCGCTCAAGCTGGAGCGCGAGAAGGACGCCCTTGCCCACGGTGAGCTGCAGGGCCGACTCGCCGAGAGGGGCAAGGAACTGGCACCGCCAAGGATTCCAACGCAGATCTGACGCTGAAGCTGGCCACCTTGACGGAGACGTTGGACAGCGCCAAGAAACGGGAGGCGGACTTGGAGAAGGACATCAAGGCCAACGAGGCGCTACTAGCGAGGGCCGCCGAAACCCAGAATCTTCTCAGAGATACTGTGGAGCTCTGGACGGAGGGCCTCGTGGACATTCCTGCAGTCATCGAAGAGGAGCTGGTGCAATTGGGGGTGGAAGGCTTCGGGTACTCCTCCGACGAGAACCTCCAACCCAGCGCCAAGCTCACTCTGTTCTTCAAAGGCGTAGCGGCGGCGCTCCAGCAACTCCGGGAACGGATCCCAAAGCAGTTGGCCGACGAGTCACGCTCGATTTGTGCTGGAGTTCTGGAAAAGGTGCTGGTGAAGGTGGTCTTCCGCAACCCGGGCCTCAACCTCACCAACGTCCTCAAGAAGCTGCCGGCGGACGCTGATCTTGACACTCTTAAGGCCCTCGTCGCACCCATTGTGGACAGGGTGAACAAGGTCAAAAGGGTTGACGGCGGTCGCATAGATTAGGCCGTCCATTTTCTTCTTTTCTTGTCGCTGCCATTCATGTCATGGGAACACTTTATTAGTGGCGCGACAAGTTATTTTTGTAATATAACTCTATCTTAGGCAGAAAATTGCTGTGTTACTTCCTTTACTCGACTCTTGGCTTTGTATGGTCCTGCCCTACGCTTTCTAGGGAAACTTGCCGGTGCAGGCACCCTTGCCGCGAGCGCCGAGTGCGGAACTTCAGCAGCCTGCTGGCGGGGTCGCTACCGACAAGCAACCTTGTCGCAACTAGTTGCAGCTCACTTAAGTTGTTGAGCGGACTCGAAACAAAGTAAGGGCGCAGCTAGCTGCGAATTGGTTCCTCCGCGCACAGGTTTTCCATACAAAGCATGGTCGTTCAAGGAAAATAACTCAAAAACTTAAAAACTGATTGCTCAAACTTTAGCAACTTAGCTTTCCTGTCGTCTGCTTTCCGGCAAGGAGAATCTTTCTTGAACGGCCTGGTCCACACCATTATCTTCTCCTCCTCCCCCCCCGGTAAACCTTGTGGGCGAGGGAATCTTCCTTCTTTTGAGAAAGAAACAGAGAAATGAAGTAATGATATGGAGCCTTGGGCTCGTTATCGCTTACCAGGGTCTGGTACTGCACAAATTGTCAGATAACATATGCGAAAAAGGATTATAGCACAACGAGAATGACAAGATGTGCGGGGCACATGAACTTTACTGGTGCACGGGGTCTGCGCCCGGCTCTGTACAAAGGATTACATGCAACAGCGGCAAGACTTGTACAGAAAGGTGGTTGCCGGACAGGCTCCGACAACCGCGCCTGCTAAGGCTGCCGCCGAGGAAGCTGGCGGGGGATCTGGCGATCGCACTGACGGCCCTGAGGCCGCAGGAGCGCCAGGCGCTGCATCGACCGCCGATCCCTCCGCCGCTGCCGCAGCGTCAGGCGCTGCCCCCCTACCTGGCGCGCCAAAGATGTCGGGGGGGAGGCTGATCCACCAACACCTATGGGGACAGGGCCCCTTTTCGGTTCGGTGGGAGGCGGAAGCGCACAAAGAGCGGATCGAGGTAGTACACGCGAGCGATTTTTACCCAGCTTCGGGCCGCATGGATGCGTAAAACCCTACTGCTGCTTGTTTGTGTGTATTGAATTCTTGCTCAGGAGCGATGGACGCTGCCAGACTGAGCGTGAGAGTGTTCCGGGTGCTTCGAATGAGCCGACCCTACGATGAGCCTAACTTACGATGAGCCGAACCCCCTTCTACGTTGCGCTTGGGCCTCCTTTTATACTTTCAAGGGGTTACCCACAGGTGGCAACGTAGACTAGAAGGGTAAAAATGGAAAAGGATGCGGTAGGTGCAGCTACTGCTACTGTGGATACAGTGCACCCTACCTAACTCTGACGGCAGGGGACAAGGGCATTGAATGCCCGTCTGTGTCGCCTAAACAGTACCGAAACGGACCGCTAGGGACGCCACCGTTTGCCACGATGGTTATCTTGTCAGTGCCTGCTTGCCACCGCACACCCCTAGCTGCACGGCCTCCTGCCACGTGCGCTTGGGAGAGTCCCAGAGCGACACGTTAGCAGGTGTACTGGAGCGCGGGCATGAAGTGGGGGTTTCCCGCGGCAAGCTCCTTGCCGCGGTCGTCGTCTTGTCGTGTTCGGGAGCTTGTCGTTCACCGGGCCTTGCCTGGACGCATGGCGCGTCGCGGCAAGCTTTCTTGGTATGCCTTGAGTGGCCTTCCCGGCAAGCTCCTCTTGCCGGGGTCTTGTCTTCTTCCCGGCCAGCTTCTCTTGCCAGGGCCTGGGTTGGCGTTCCCGGCAAGCTCCTCTTGCCGGGGCCTTGGTTGGCCTTCCTGGCAAGCTCCTCTTGCCGGGGCCTTGGTTTGAGTACTTTGTTCTTGAATGGTCTTCAAGGGAACCACGGAGGGTCTTGGCGGCCACCCGGCAAGCCTTGCCGCGGGATGCTGCGACCGCCCGTGCACAAGTTTGGGGTAATAGGGTACCCCTACTCTAGTACACCGACACCGTGACCCTCTCTACTCTTTTGCACATGCTATGCGGGTGAAATGATGATACCATGCCAAGTTTCAACATTTTCAGAATTCATTTTGTAGTGATTTTCAATTTCACAGTCATTTAGCTCTCTAAACAATTAGGTAAATGACCGAAAAACAACAAATGATGTCAGAACATGTTGGAAATTGATGACGTCGCATTGAATGCTGCATACTGAACACCAAAGAAGTCAGAATTCAAATAAGTTTAAAAAACATCGAAGTGCCCGTGTAACAGATGAGTTCTCGTCCGAAACCCTGATACTCCGAAAGAGTTTGTCCAGTTTGTACACGAAGTGCGTCCAGTTTTTGCCGTGACCCTCTCTACTCTTTCACACATGCTATGTGGGTAAAATGATGATACCATGCCAAGTTTCAACATTTTCAGAATTCATTTTGTAGTGATTTTCAATTTCACGGTCATTTAGCTCTCTAAACAATTAGGTAAATGACCGAAAAACAACAAATGATGTCAGAACATGTTGGGAATTGATGACGTCACTTTGAATGCTGCATACTGAACACAAAAGAAGTCTGGAGTTCAAATAAGTTTAAAAAACATTGAAGTGCCCGTGTAAGAGATGAGTTCTCGTCCGAAACCCTGATACTCCGAAAGAATTTGTCCAGTTTGTACACGAAGTGCATCCAGTTTTTGCCGTGACCCTCTCTACTCTCTTGCACATGCTATGCGGGTGAAATGATGATACCATGCCAAGTTTCAACATTTTCAGAATTCATTTTGTAGTGATTTTCAATTTCACGGTCATTTAGCTCCCTAAACAATTAGGTAAATGACCGAAAAACAACAAATGATGTCAGAACATGTTGGGAATT
>NW_021192527.1:6621-9009 GCF_002162155.2 Triticum dicoccoides | reverse complement strand
AGTTTGTACACGAAGTGCGTCTAGTTTTTGCCGTGACCCTCTCTACTCTTTCGCACATGCTATGCGGGTGAAATGATGATACCATGCCAAGTTTCAACATTTTCAGAATTCATTTTGTAGTGATTTTCAATTTCACGGTCATTTAGCTCTCTAAACAATTAGGTAAATGACCGAAAAACAACAAATGATGTTAGAACATGTTGGAAATTGATGATGTCGCTTTGAATGCTGCATACTGAACACAAAAGAAGTCCAGCGTTCAAATAAGTTTAAAAAACATTGAAGTGCCCGTGTAACAGATGAGTTCTCGTCCGAAACCCTGATACTCCGAAAGAGTTTGTCCAGTTTGTACACGAAGTGCGTCCAGTTTTTGCCATGACCCTCTCTACTCTTTTGCACAGGCTATGCGGGTGCAATGATGATACCATGCCAAGTTTCAACATTTTAGAAATTCATTTTGTAGTGATTTTCAATTTCACGGTCATTTAGCTCTCTAAACAATTAGGTAAATGACCGAAAAACAAAAAATGATGTCAGAACATGTTGGAAATTGATGACATCACTTTGAATGCTGCATACTGAACACAAAAGAAGTCGGAGTTCAAATAAGTTTAAAAAACATCGAAGTGCCCGTGTAACAGATGAGTTCTCGTCCGAAAACCTGATACTCCGAAAGAGTTTGTCCAGTTTGTACACGAAGTGCGTCCAGTTTTTGCCGTGACCCTCTCTACTCTTTCGCACATGCTATGTGGGTGAAATGATGATACCATGCCAAGTTTCAACATTTTCAGAATTCATTTTGTAGTGATTTTCGATTTCACGGTCATTTAGCTCTCTAAACAATTAGGTAAATGACCGAAAAACAACAAATGATGTCAGAACATGTTGGGAATTGATGACGTCACTTTGAATGCTGCATACTGAACACAAAAGAAGTCGGAGTTCAAATAAGTTTAAAAAACATCAAAGTGCCCGTGTAACAGATGAGTTCTCGTCCAAAACCCTGATAATCCGAAAGAGTTTGTCCAGTTTGTACATGAAGTGCGTCTAGTTTTTGCCGTGACCCTTTCTACTCTTTCGCACATGCTATGCGGGTGAAATGATGATACCATGCCAAGTTTCAACATTTTCAGAATTCATTTTGTAGTGATTTTTAATTTCACGGCCATTTAGCTCTCTAAACAATTAGGTAAATGACCGAAAAACAACAAATGATGTTAGAACATGTTGGGAATTGATGACGTTGCTTTGAATGCTGCATACTGAACAAAAAAGAAGTCCAGAGTTCAAATAAGTTTAAAAAACATTGACGTGCCTGTGTAAGAGATGAGTTCTCGTCCGAAACCCTGATACTCCGAAAGGGTTTGTCCAGTTTGTACATGAAGTGCGTCTAGTTTTTGCTGTGACCCTCTCTACTCTTTCGCACATGCTATGCGGGTGAAATGATGATACCATGCCAAGTTTCAACATTTTCAGAATTCATTTTGTAGTGATTTTCAATTTCACGGTCATTTAGCTCTCTAAACAATTAGGTAAGTGACCGAAAAACAACAAATGATGTTAGAACATGTTGGAAATTGATGACATCGCTTTGAATGCTGCATACTGAACACAAAAGAAGTCCAGCGTTCAAATAAGTTTAAAAAACATTGAAGTGCCCGTGTAATAGATGAGTTCTCGTCCGAAACCCTGATACTCCGAAAGAGTTTGTCCAGTTTGTACACGAAGTGCGTCCAGTTTTTGCCATGACCCTCTCTACTCTTTTGCACAGGCTATGCGGGTGCAATGATGATACCATGCCAAGTTTCAACATTTTTAGAATTCATTTTGTAGTGATTTTCAATTTCACGGTCATTTAGCTCTCTAAACAATTAGGTAAATGACCGAAAAACAACAAATGATGTCAGAACATGTTGGAAATTGATGACATCACTTTGAATGCTGCATACTGAACACAAAAGTAGTCGGAGTTCAAATAAGTTTAAAAAACATCGAAGTGCCCGTGTAACAGATGAGTTCTCGTCCGAAAACCTGATACTCCGAAAGAGTTTGTCCAGTTTGTACATGAAGTGCGTCCAGTTTTTGCCGTGACCCTCTCTACTCTTTCGCACATGCTATGTGGGTGAAATGATGATACCATGCCAAGTTTCAACATTTTCAGAATTCATTTTGTAGTGATTTTCGATTTCACGGTCATTTAGCTCTCTAAACAATTAGGTAAATGACCGAAAAACAACAAATGATGTCAGAACATGTTGGGAATTGATGACGTCACTTTGAATGCTGCATACTGAACACAAAAGAAGTCGGAGTTCAAATAAGTTTAAAAAACATCAAAGTGCCCGTGTAACAGATGAGTTCTCGTCCAAAACCCTGATAATCCGAAAG
>NW_021192527.1:0-1648 GCF_002162155.2 Triticum dicoccoides | reverse complement strand
TGACCCTCTCTACTCTTTCGCACATGCTATGTGGGTGAAATGATGATACCATGCCAAGTTTCAACATTTTCAGAATTCATTTTGTAGTGATTTTCAATTTCACGGTCATTTAGCTCTCTAAACAATTAGGTAAATGACCGAAAAACAACAAATGATGTCAGAACATGTTGGGAATTGATGACGTCACTTTGAATGCTGCATACTGAACACAAAAGAAGTCGGAGTTCAAATAAGTTTAAAAAACATCGAAGTGCCCGTGTAACAGATGAGTTCTCGTCTAAAACCCTGATAATCCGAAAGGGTTTGTCCAGTTTGTACACGAAGTGCGTCTAGTTTTTGCCGTGACCCTTTCTACTCTTTCGCACATGCTATGCGGGTGAAATGATGATACCATGCCAAGTTTCAACATTTTCATAATTCATTTTGTAGTGATTTTCAATTTCACGGTCATTTAGCTCTCTAAACAATTAGGTAAATGACCAAAAAACAACAAATGATGTCAGAAAATGTTGGGAATTGATGACGTCGCTTTGAATGCTGCATACTGAACACAAAAGAAGTCCAGCGTTCAAATAAGTTTAAAAAACATTGAAGTGCCCGTGTAACAGATGAGTTCTCGTCCGAAACCCTGATACTCCGAAAGGGTTTGTCCAGTTTGTACACGAAGTGCGTCCAGTTTTTGCCGTGACCCTCTCTACTCTTTCGCACATGCTATGCGGGTGAAATGATGATACCATGCCAAGTTTCAACATTTTCAGAATTCATTTTGTAGTGATTTTCAATTTCACGATCATTTAGCTCTCTAAACAATTAGGTAAGTGACCGAAAAACAACAAATGATGTTAGAACATGTTGGAAATTGATGACCTCGCTTTGAATGCTGCATACTGAACACAAAAGAAGTCCAGCGTTCAAATAAGTTTAAAAAACATTGAAGTGCCCGTGTAACAGATGAGTTCTCGTCCGAAACCCTGATATTCCGAAAGAGTTTGTCCAGTTTGTACACGAAGTGCGTCCAGTTTTTGCCATGACCCTCTCTACTCTTTCGCACATGCTATGTGGGTGAAATGATGATACCATGCCAAGTTTCAACATTTTCAGAATTCATTTTATAGTGATTTTCAATTTCACGGTCATTTAGCTCTCTAAACAATTTGGTAAATGACCCAAAAAAACAAATGATGTTAGAACATGTTGGAAATTGATGACGTTGCTTGGAATGCTGCATACTGAACACAAAAGAAGTCCGGAGTTCAAATAAGTTTAAAAAACATTGAAGTGCCCGTGTAAGAGATGAGTTGTCGTCCGAAACCCTGATATTCCGAAAGAGTTTGTCCAGTTTGTACACGAAGTGCGTCCAGTTTTTGCCGTGACCCTCTCTACTCTTCTGCACATGCTATGCGGGTGAAATGATGATACCATGCCAAGTTTCAACATTTCAGAATTCATTTTGTAGTGATTTTCAATTTCACGGTCATTTAGCTCTCTAAACAATTAGGTAAATGACCGAAAAACAACAAATGATGTCAGAACTTGTTGGAAATTGATGATGTTGCTTTGAATGCTGCATATTGAACACAAAAGAAGTCCGAAGTTCAAATAAGTTTAAAAAACATCGAAGTGCCCGTGTAACAGATGAGTTCTCGTC
>NW_021192526.1:0-2167 GCF_002162155.2 Triticum dicoccoides | reverse complement strand
AAAATCATCTATGACATTGTCTTAAATCAAAGGTAATTCTTTTTGCCACTTAAGGGGGATTTATTCTACGAGTCACCTCCTCTAAGATGTATCGTTATGGTATCAAGGCAATTCAATTCCTCGCTGCATTGACAACCGTTCAACACCCTCTTAAAGGTGGAATTGTAGTCTACCTGGTAAACCTCGTCATCTGTCTCACTCCATTTCTTCAGATGTATGCTTCATGTCTCTTCTTAAGAGATGTTTCTATGTCTCATCCTGTGAGTTGATTTTGTGATCATTAGGATGATCCATCTTTGTAGAGTGTCCCTGTCCTCGTGTTGGATGAAGATCTTGAAAGCAAAGACGTCAAGATCAATATGAAGCAATGAATCAACATCTTTGAGAAGGACAGTTGGATCGTGAAGATCGTGTTAGCTTGGTGTCCCCTCTGTCTTCTTACCTCACGTCTTGAATCTCGGGCCGAGATTCTTGTTTAGTAGGGGAGAGTTGTCACATCCCTAGCTTCTGGTTTGCTCTGAGCTAGCTAGTCATGTGTTGCATCATGTTCAAATTTCAGTTAAACTTAAAGTGGGGATTGTTTAAACCCTAGCACCAAATGAATGCAAATAGGCTCAAATAAAATCATTTTCAATGAACCCAAAATGCCTTTGAAAATGTTCATGATTTCTGATAAAGGTGAAAACCTCTGCCAAAAATTATGAACATATATCTAGGTTATTCCTGGATTCTTGAATTAAATCATAAAGTATTTGCATTTGGGCATCTAAATGCTAATAAATAGTTTAAATGCTCAAATAATCATAAACTAAAATGTTTGCTGTTGGTTATATTTCAAACAGTGGCATTGATCAGTTTCATGATTTTTGGGTTTGGTCTAGTATTTTTAATAAAGTCACAAAGTTGCAGAAAATAGAAAACAATAAATAAAGCAGAAAGCAGAGAACTTACCTGGCGCTCACCTGGCAGCCCAGCCGGCCCAGCTCCTATTCCGGCCCAGCCCATCTCCACTCCCCCCTGTCGCCTTCCTTCTCGCGCCAGTAGGCACAGGCGCGTGGCCGACGCACGCCGGCGCACGCCCCGGCCACCTCCTGCTTGCCGCTCCACCTCGACACCCTAGACGCCTCCATGCGTGCCACGCCACCCCCTGGAACTCTCTCACTCTCTCCCGAACTCTTCCCCCTCCTCTGCTTCCTCTCTCTCACTCGCCCGAACGCAGCCATCGCCGCCGACGAGCTCCCCCATGGCCACAGCCACCCCCTCGCTCCCTCTCCGCATCCCTGAGCTCCGTCCCGACCCCGTGGAGCTACACACACGACGCACGCGACCCCGAGAGGCCAGCAACGTCGCCATCGCCGTCGTCTTCCACCTCGGGCTCCGGCCACCATCATCGTCGATCCACCGCACGCAGGACGTCCCCGAGCCCGCTAACCATCCCTACGGCACCGCTGTGAGCTCCGCCACCGTTTCCCCCTCTTCCCCTCTTCGTTTGATTGCCGTAGCCGTCGCCCCCTTGATGACCGACAAGCGCCGCCGCCAAAGCTCGCCGGCGATGACGCTCCGGTGACCATTCGGTCCTGGGCATGCGTCCAACGTTCTCGCCGCACCGCGTAGACACCGTAGGTGTTAACCCCGCATCACCAAGGCCGCTGTGGCCTCGACCTCGAGCTCGCCCGAGCTCCGGCTGCTGCTTCTGTGCTCGCCGCCGTCATCTCCGGCGACTCCGAGGCCTTCCGATCGCTCAGCTAGACGCGGTCGAGCGCGGGCTACCCCCCGGTGGCCTTCGCACATCCATTTGTCGCCCGCAGCTCAAGTCCGGCGAGTTGCCGCCGCAGTTTAGGTCGTCGCCGGCGAAACTCCGGCGGGAGCTGACGTGGCCTCGTCATTAGGAGCTAACCCAGCCAGCTAAACACGCTACAACCACTGACAGTGGGCCCCACGCCTGGTCAAATCCCAGTCAGCGCTGGGTTTGACCGGGATTAGTTCATGTGTCACTGACGTGTGGACCGCACACGTCAGGTTTGACCTGGACTAGCCCCACTGACATGCTGACGTAGTGCTGATGTCATGCTGACGCTGTTAATAATTTTCTGGATTTAAAGTAAATCAGAAAATTCCAGAAAATAGCCAAAACTTCTAAAAATCACAGAAAATCAACCGTAGCTCC
>NW_021192525.1:0-1176 GCF_002162155.2 Triticum dicoccoides | reverse complement strand
CTAATCCAGGATTCAGGCTTCCCCGGGTTGTCCGAGCGTAAAATATTCTTGTGTTTCTCAAAGTACGGAGCCACCAAGCTGGAATTGGTCAGTACAGTGTGGTGTGCTTCAGTCAGAGAATGGCCGTCCATACATATCGTTGATTTCCTTCCGATCGTGCCTTTTCCACTTAGTCTCCCCTCGTGCCGCGATCGAGGAAGACCAATCGGCTTAAGGTCAGGAACAAAGTCAACACAAAAGTCAATTACCTCCTCATTTCCATAGCCCTTGGCGATGCTTCCTTCTGGCCTAGCACGGTTACGAACATATTTCTTTAATACTCCCATGAACCTCTCGAAGGGGAACATATTGTGTAGAAATACAGGACCGAGAACGAAAATCTCTTCGACTAGGTGAACCAGGAGGTGCGTCATAATATTGAAGAAGGATGGCGGGAACACCAACTCGAAACTGACAAGACATTCGATCACATCGTTCTGTAACCGTGGTAGAACTTCTGGATTGATTACCTTCTGAGAGATTGCATTGAGGAATGCACATAGCTTCACAATGGCTACTCGAACATTTTCCGGCAGGAGCCCCCTCAAAGCAATCGGAAGCAATTGCGTCATAATCACGTGGCAGTCGTGAGACTTTAGGTTTTGGAACTTTTTCTCCGCCATGTTTATTATTCCCTTTATATTGGACGAGAATCCAGACGGGACCTTCATACTGCTCAGGCATTCAAAAAAGATGACCTTCTCTTCTTTGGTCAGAGTGTAGCTGGCACGACCTTGAAACCATTCCGGATGCCGGTCATCAGGGTCTTTCAAACGTTGCTGGTCCTGCCGTGCTTCCTTTGTATCATTTGTCTTCCCATACACGCCCAAGAAGCTTAGGAGGTTCACGCAAATATTCTTCGTAACGTGCATCACGTCGATTGCAGAGCGGACATCTAGGACTTTCCAATATTCTAGCTCCCAGAATATAGATTTCTTCTTCCACATGGCTGCGTGCCCGTCAGCTCCCTTCGGAACTGATTGTCCGCCAGGACCCTTTCCAAAGATGACTTTCAAATCCTTGACCATATCAAATACCTCAGCACCAGTGCGTTTCGCAGGCTTCGGCCGGTGATCTGCCTTGCCGTTGTAATGCTTGCCTTTCTTTCTTACTGGATGAATTTTCGGAAGAAATCGA
>NW_021192524.1:0-1062 GCF_002162155.2 Triticum dicoccoides | reverse complement strand
CCCACTCACTTTCTTGTAAACGCAGGCTTCTCCATAAGTCTGTGTAAACCCAAACGCTTTGATCATCTCATCAAAGCGAATGTTCCAACTCCGAGATGCTTGCACCAGCCCATAAATCGAGCGTTGGAGCTTGCACACTTTGTCAGCATTCTTAGGATCGACAAAACCTTCCGGCTGCATCATATACAATTCTTCCTTAAGGAAACCATTAAGGAATGCCGTTTTGACGTCCATTTGCCATATTTCGTAATCATAGAATGCGGCAATTGCTAACATGATTCGGACGGACTTCAGCTTCGCTACCGGTGAGAAAGTCTCATCGTAGTCAACCCCTTGAACTTGTCGATAACCCTTAGCGACAAGCCGAGCTTTATAGATGGTCACATTACCATCCGCGTCTGTCTTCTTCTTAAAGATCCATTTATTTTCTATGGCTCGCCGCTCAATGGGCAAGTTAGTCAAAGTCCATACTTCATTTTCATACATGGATCCTATCTCGGATTTCATGGCTTCTAGCCATTTGTCGGAATCCGGGCCCGCCATCGCTTCTTCATAGTTCGAAGGTTCATCGTTGTCTAACAGCATGATTTCCAAGACAGGGTTGCCGTACCACTCTGGTGCGGAACGTGTCCTTGTGGACCTTCGAATTTCAGTAGGGGCTTGATCAGAAGTATCTTGATCATTGTCATTAACTTACTCTCTAGTCGGTGCAGGCACCTCAGGAACATTTTCTTGAGTTGCGCCATTTTCCAGTTCAAGAGGTAATACTTCATCAAGCTCTACTTTCCTCCCACTTACTTCTTTCGAGAGAAACTCTTTCTCCAGAAAGGACCCATTCTTGGCAACAAAGATCTTGCCTTCGGATCTGAGGTAGAAGGTGTACCCAATAGTTTCTTTTGGGTATCCTATGAAGACGCATTTTTCCGACTTGGGTTCGAGCTTTTCAGGTTGAAGTTTCTTGACATAAGCATCGCATCCCCAAACTTTTAGAAACGACAGCTTAGGTTTCTTCCCAAACCATAATTCATACGGTGTCGTCTCAACGGATTTCGACGGAGCCCT
>NW_021192523.1:0-690 GCF_002162155.2 Triticum dicoccoides | reverse complement strand
CTGTGGTGCGTTTACGTGTCGGTCATCAACACTGGCAGTTTTGGCCAGTTCTGGCCCATTTCTTGGATTATTACTCACTGTTTTGGGGTCCCGGAGCGATTTCCATAGTTGTTGAACCCCAAGGCGCGCTTACGTGTCGGTCATCAACACTGGCAGTTTTGGCCGATTTTGGGCCGTTTCATGGACTATTACTCACTGTTTTGGGGTCCCGAAGTGGTTTCCATGGTTAACGAACCATGTGGTGCGTTTATGTGTCGGTCATCAACACTGACAGTTTAGGCCGGTTCTAGCCCTTTTCTTTGATTATTACTCACCATTTTCGGGTAACGAAGCAATTTCCATAATTGTTGAACCCCAAGGTCCGCTTACGTGTCGGTCATCCACACTGGCAGTTTTGGCCAATTGTGGCCCATTTCATGGACTATTACTCATTGTTTTGGGGTCCTGGAGTGGTTTCCATGGTTAACGAACCCTGTGGTGCGTTTATGTGTCGGTCATCAACACTCGCAGTTTTGGCCGATTCTGACCCGTATCTTTGATTATTACTCACTGTTTTGGGGTCTCGAAGAGATTTCCATAGTTGTTGAACCCCAAGGTGCGCTTACGTGTCGGTCATCAACACTGGCAGTTTTGGCCGATTCTGGCCCGTTTCATGGACTACCACTCACTATTTCGGGGTCCCTGAGTGGT
>NW_021192522.1:0-990 GCF_002162155.2 Triticum dicoccoides | reverse complement strand
AGGAAGAGATCATGGTGATACTATGCGAGCTTGAGATGTACTTCCCGCCCGCATTCTTCGACGTTATGGTGCATCTGCTGGTCCATATAGTGGAGGATATCATCCAACTCGGGCCGACGTTCCTGCACAGCATGATGCCGTTCAAAAGGATGAATGGTGTCATCAAAGGATACGTTCGCAACATGTCACGTCCAGAAGGAAGCATAGCCAGGGGCTTTCTGACCGAAGAGTGCATCTCCTACTGCACGAATTATCTAGGCATCGAGAACCCCGTTGGTCTGCCCGTCAACAGGCACCTCGGCAGGCTCGCTGGATGGGGTCACCGTGAGGGTCGCCGCGAAATGCATGTCGACTTCGAGGGTCGACTCGCCGACTTTGAAAGAGCAAACCTAGTCGCGCTACAACACATAGACGTGGTCGATCCTTGGGTGGTAGAGCACAAAACGTTTATTAAAAAGATGTACAATGACCGAGGCCAACAGAGGACGGACGGAGATACACTCAAAGAGCACAACTCATGTTTCACACGTTGGTTCAAGCATAAGCTTCTGTCGTACCCTTTACATGAGGATTCTTCCGCGGAAGAACAACTCATATTCGCCTTGTCACAGGGCGCCGAGCACAACCTGATGACCTATGAGGCGTACGATATCAACGGCTACACATTCTACACCGAGGCCAAGGACATGAAGAGCGATGGTTATCAGAACTCCGGGGTAACGATGGAATCCTACACCGGTAACGACAAGGACAGATACTACGGAAGGATCGAGGAGATCTGGGAGCTGAGCTACGCTGGAGAGAAGGTCCCGATGTTCCGTGTCAGATGGGCCAAGAACATCATAAAAGAAGACCGGTATTTCACCACCATGGTTATACCCGAAGCCAAATCCAAGACCGCGGGCGCAAACGTCACCGCGAAAAATGAGCCATGGGTACTGGCTTCCCAAGTGGACCAATGCTTCTTCATTACCGACCCGCCAAAGCCCA
>NW_021192521.1:0-1188 GCF_002162155.2 Triticum dicoccoides | reverse complement strand
GAGGGCCGTCGGGACAAAGGTCCTTTCAGCCCCCAATCCGTGGATCACTCGCGGGTACTCTTCGAGCTGACCCGACTTTAGTCACCATCTGTATAGTATGTATGTATGTATAGTATATACCCGTGATCACCTCCCGAGTGATCACGGCCCAATAGTATAGCAAGGCAGACTGACAAGAATGTAGGGCCAATGATGATAAACTAGCATCCTATACTAAGCATTTAGGATTGCAGGTAAGGTATCAACAGGTGTAGCAACAATGTCAGGCTATGCATCAGAATAGGATCAACGGAAAGCAGTAACATGCTACACTACTCTAATGCAAGCAGTATAGATAAGAATAGGCGATATCTGGTGATCAAGGGGGGGGGGCTTGCCTGGTTGCTCTGGCAAGAGAGAGGGGTCGTCAACTCCGTAGTCGAATTGGGCAGCAGCAGCGTCGGTCTCGTAGTCTACCGGAGAGAAGAGGGGGAAGAAACAATGAATACCAAGTAAACAGATGCATATCGATGCATGACAAGTCAAGAAGCGATGCTAGGCGTGCCCTAACGTGGTATAAGGTGGTATATGATCTTTAAAAGATTTTAACAATTTTGGAATTTAATTATTTATTTAATTAATTCGAAAAAATGTATTTATGACGTCAGCATGATGTCATGCTGACGTCAGCACTCAACAGGGGTTGACTGAGTCAACCCTGACATGTGGGTCTAGTGGGACCCACCTGTCATTCTCTAATTAAATTAATTAGGGTTTAGGTTAATCTAATTACAGTTTAATTAAACTTAACTAGTTAATTAATTTAATTAAACCGGATTAATTAACTTAATTAATTAATTAATTAATTAATAATATTATTAAATCATTTTAATTTTATTAATTATATTTATTCTTTTTATTTATTTTATTATTTATTATTTATTTATTTATATTTTTTTATTATTTATTATTTATTTATTTATATTTTTATTATTATTATTATTATTTTTTTTGTTCTGGGGCGAGGGCCCCGTTTGTCATAGGCACAGAGGCCTTGCGGGTCGGGCGCGGGTGCGGGCACGCGCCCATCAGGGCCACCAGGGGGGCGCCGGCGATAGCAGGGCACGGCGAGGCCGGCCGCCGGAGGCGACAGCGGTGAGGCCACGGCGGGACGGCGCCAGGGCGCGGCAGCAGAGGCGACGACGCGGG
>NW_021192520.1:0-5894 GCF_002162155.2 Triticum dicoccoides | reverse complement strand
CGACAACCATATGGCTCCTGACAGTTGCCGATAACTTTGTTACTAAACATGATCATCTCATACAACAATTTATATCAAATCATGCCTTGACCATATCACATCACAGCAAGCCCTGCAAAAATAAGTTAGACGTCCTGTACTTTGTTGTTGCAAGTTTTACGTGGCTGCTACGGGCTTCTAGCAAGAACCGTTCTTACCTACGCATCAAAACCACAATGACTTTTCGTCAAGTGTGTTGTTTTAACCTTCAACAAGGACCGAACGTAGTCACACTTGATTCAATTAAAGTTGGAGAAACAGACACCCGTCAACCACCTTTGTGCATAAGCACGTCGGTAGAACCAGTCTCGCATAAGCGTACGCGTAATGTCGGTCCGGGCCGCTTCATCCAACAATGCCGCCGAACCAAATTGTGACATACTGGTAAGCAGTATGACTTGTATCGCCCATTAATGCAGTGTACTAATGCCAAAAAAGATTATAAAATATGTACTCAATATGGAGATGTTCGTGCAGTGCAGAACCACGGTCCGTCCTATGACATTTTCCACTAGAGATGAGGTGGTGGAGTTTATCATCTACTCCGTCCGTAAAGAAAAAATATAAGTGTAAAGAAATATAAGTGATCTAAACAATCTTAAATCTCTTATATTTCTTTATAGAGAAGTAATTTAGTTTAAATTATGCGACTGGAAAATGGTGCAAATTTCATTTGCGTTCGGCGCATGGTTGGGTGTCAGCCAACATTTCTAGTGTTTGTTATACTGTCATGATTGAAGATAAATAAATCGATAGGTTTCGTTAGAAAAAAAGAATGCGTTAACCGAAGGCGCAGACGGACATTTATTTTGTTTTCGCACGTCCAGAGCATGGCGAGCCCGCGGCGGCGAAATCGCGCGCCAAAAATTGGCGCGCTCAGATTTGGCAGGGCTGGTGTTGGCGCCATCCAACCAGCCCATTTCACGCCCGCGGCTCCCGCTGGCAAGTAAAGTACTCATCTCGAGCCCGCCCAGCCCCCTCGCTCCCTCTCCCAAACCCCCCAGTTTCCATAGCCGCCGCCAAGCCGAAGCGCCGGACCCTTCAGCGCCGCCGAATTGCCGACTGCTCTCACCAAGGCGGGTACGCCACCTCGAACTCCCCTCTCCTCCTCCTCCTCCTCCTCCTTCCCCACGTCCCCTACCGGTCTACGGCATCGGTGTGTCCCCATCGATTTCTTCTGCCGTGGCATGAAAGCCCCTAGCGCAGCTTGCTTGGATAGATCCGAGTCGCATCCAGTTTAAATCGGTCCTCGCTCGCCGTGACCAATCGAATCCGGAAACACAGTTTTGTGGGTGGTCTTGTTTCGATCGATGGCGGTGATTCCTTTGTTCTATCGGAGCTCTCACTCCTTTATCGGATTTGTTTCTGGCATGAACTCGTTAATATATCCATCACTTGATCGATATGATTGAGTTTTTTTTTTTGCGAGGATATGATTGAGTTAATGTTGTACGGAGAGCGCGAGATCAATCCACTGTAGCGTAGGGATCTGATGTGCATATGCCCTGGTCGGAAACCACTGAAATGTAGGGCTATAACCAAGCATGTGATTTAGAGAGGTCATTTTGCCAGTATATATGAGCAGATTTTGATAACATAAGTTTTTTTTTGCGAATAAACATAAGTTGTTAATGCTGTCACTACCGTGAACTATAGTAGCCACTATAGTAGCCAAACTGTCTGGTTAATCAGCATGTATTGTTGTATCTTGCTCATCCCTAATTTTTTTTTGCATGGCTGACACTTTGTAGCATGGTTATCTCTTATCAGCGCCACAACTTTAGCTACACTGATAGGGCACTATGTGCAATCTTCTTCCATGTGGTTGGTTAGCATGATGGAATGACTATGGGATTTGTCAATTTACTTGTTCTCCATGCTATCTGATGACAATGCTGAATTGAGTTGATTAGTTTGATGCCACACCATGCAGAGATGGATACTTCAGCTCCTTCACCATTTGTCAATGGAGAGACTCTGAAGATGTTTCCTGGGCGACGAGTGCGCACAGTGGTTCAAGTCCAACACAATGAAGGTGGAGTTCTTCTCGGGCTGTCCACTGATGGACATCAGTTGACTATCAGAGGTGCCACTGGTGCCCCTGAACCACCACACTACATTGAGGTTATTGGGATCGCTGACAGCAGCCTGTCCATCCGTGCTGAATCTTGCACTGATTTTGGTGAAAACTTTGGTGAGATATGATGTGCCTTTTGGATTATAGTGTCTTTCTTTGCACTTCATTACAGTTAATGTGATTGTTAGTTAATTCTTCTCGCTGCAATGGGGTTTGACTTTCAATTTTTCAAAATTCAACCTTGTTTCCTTTTACATAATTCCATAGACATAAGAGGAGCTGTACCTATATTGATGTTCCATTACCACCTTAGATCTGTGAGGAGAAGGTGAATGAATACGAAGCATACATTTTGATTACTCTATGAACGTGCTTTGTTCCTGAACCGGTTTGCTGCTTACCGCATGGCTTTGTTATTCTTCGTTTAAGTCAACATATATTAATACATGTCTAGTTCAAATCTAATTTTGTTTGAGAGCATCGGAGAAACCCAAGTGACTGCTTGTGTTTATCTGAATGCTAAATCTAGAAGCTGTTTCCCTTTTATTATCTGGAACAACCAAAACTGGAAAGCCAAAGCTGACTTAAGCTATTGGGCAGAACAGAGTATCTACCTAGTTATGTTTCTTCAGATGCTCTAATTAACTTAGCTTCATCCATGAAATGGTGCCTAATTTATTATGATTGACCATCATCTTTGGATTGATGTCAGGGTGACTGCAAACATTGTTTATCGTGGGAGGAGAATTTATTGTAGCTTACGAGCAATCATTCTGAATATGTAGGGTTATTTACTTATTTAGCTCACCAGTGCAGCATTTCTTATGACAGCTTGCCAAGATATCTTCATTAACAAGCACATTTCAGCCTTTTGTAGTTATTTTATTCTGCACTTCCCACACAAACAGAAATAATTCTACTTAGCCCTTCTTTTTCTTGAGTCAACATCTTTGTTTGTGATCCAACATTATCTATCTCTTTTCAGAACCTCATTGATCTCCCAACCATGTTAATCTTGCAGATGGTGTGGCATTCAACGGGCTATGCAAGCTTGCGAATGACAAGTACAAGTACCTGTTCCTGTAGAATTCAGCATCACACAGAAGGCGTTTGGAAAATCAAGCATGCTCGTCATTGATGATGTGTTTGCCGCTTTAAGATCTGTTCAAATGTTACTTTACTAGCATCAGTAATCAGTTACTTAGGGTCAACTTTGCGCACTTATCAGGACATGTTAACCTAATCTATGTTGTAGCTGTATGAGGGTAATTGTGTGTACGCCCCTTGCAGTTGGAGAGCCTATAGCTTTTGCTGCTTCTAAGCAAAGTAAACCAAAGCTTTATGTTACTATCACATGGATTTGGACCCTGGAAAGGTTCACTTGCGTCTGATGATCCTGTATGCACCTTGATGATTTCTGATGAATCCTTCATAGCCCAGACTACTTGCAAGCTGAATGCTTTGGTGGAAACTATATCTGTTGATCAAACAGGTCCTGTTGAAAATGATTTGTGAACTCTATATTGAATGTCTGAAGCCACCTGATTTGTGCTCTTGTAGCAGAGAGCCTTCTATTTGATCGTTTTATGGTTTAGATCTCTGTTTAGAACTTCCACCCAAGTGATTGTGTTAACACACACACACACAAACACACACACACACAAAACTGATGGTGGTGAATTCAAGGGAGCTTTTTGGTTGGCGTTGGACTATCAGTTGAAATTTCCTCCAAGTTCAGTGTAGCACAAGGCCAATTTTATGATCTAATCAAGTATATAGTGATCTAAAACGTCTTATATTTGTTTACAGAGGGAGTAATTATCAATCCTTTCCCTGCATTTTGTAGCGTTCTTGAGTACTTTTCACCGTTCCACCAAACAGCCTGTTGCCTTCAGCAGACAGTCTCACTCCTGAAGCCAAGAAAATCAACTCGCGACTGACTAACTAGACTAGATGTGAATCATTCCTTTGAACTTAAGAGTAAAATTGATCAAGAAGCCCCTGCCGACACCAACTTGACAGAAAGGTAACCACTCGTGATGTAAAACTGAAAAATGATGCCACTCTCCTACCCCAAATAAAAAGTGCACTGGAACCATGGATACGATGGATCATGATTGCACTAGGAACATAACAAAATCAAAGAGACATCACAGAAGAAAAAATGGCTCTTTGCGAAACTACTTATGGAAAGGGACATTAGGAATTTAGAAGAAAACCTCTTAAATCGTCCACAAGCCAAAGAGGCCAAAGGCTTCAATGCCACTATAGAACTTTGAGAACAAGCAGTCCCCATCATGAGGCACAGAGAAAAGATAGTGTCGCCATTTGTTTCTAGAAGGACGATGCACTAGATTTTTGAATTATGCCGCTCATCACTTCTCTTGATTGGTGTGTGACATTCGGACTCACAAAAAACAGAGTAATACTTCCTCCGTCCTAAAATTCTTGTCTTAGATTTGTCCAAATACGGATGCATCAAGTCACGTTTTAGTATTAGGTACATCCGTATCTAGATAAATGTAAGACAAGAATTTTGGGACGGAGGGAGTACAAGTGTAAAGTGCATTTTAGATATGTAACTCCCTTCTTCTATGTTTTTTGTTGCTGACTTCAGTAACTTCCTTCTTCTAATAAAACTGTAAGGTGCATTTTTTCTCTCGTTAAAACAAGGTTTTGATCGAGATTTACTTTGTTAATATATGATTTATGAGAATAATATTAATGACATTAGACTTGTAGTACTCCAGTAATAGTATTAAAAAAAACGCATACATGAGATTGCAATATTAATCCAGTAATTGTTTTGTTTGCAGGATTGTTTGTCAAAGCCTTTCTAACAAATAAAATGCACATTGCATTTGGACAAATGGAGTAAGAAAAAAAAATGTACTAACACGAAACACAATGAACAATGGAGAACAAAATTCAGCACAAAGATGTTTATTCCTTACAATATGATGAAGTAAGGAATTGATATGGGTAACAATTTATCCTTCAATCAAATAACTAAAATAGGACTCCCACATAACAAAGATTGAGCCGGCTGAACAAAATCATACTGTATTTGCGATGTATACATAACATTGTTCCCATTTTGCACTGGGGATAAAAGCGCATCAAATATTTTTCAGGTAAGCCCTGAAACTATGCCTTGCCACTTGCCAGACGTGCCGAGATCACCGCGTGGAGAGGGGGTGCATGGACTTTGCGAGCCCGTAGCTCCGGGCTCCTAAGCCGAGGCATCCAAGAACCAGGCCTTGCCGGTACGGCAGAGACGTTGTGCGCCGCCGCGGCCCCTCATCGCGCCCCGCGCCGCCCGGTGCTGCGGCCCTGACCGACGAAACTGACCGGCGAGCAGGCTGCGGCGCCGAGCAGGGCAGAGCTTTCTTGGCCCGCGTCGGCCAGATAGATGGCAGCCAGGATCCTGATCTCTCGGCGGCGGTGGTAATAGGAGCCGGCGGCCTCATCGAGGGATCGCTGCAGGTGCGGCCGAGGAGGTCCCGCAGCGATATCCTCCGCCGCATGGTCTTGGCAGAGGAAGAGGAGGAGGATGACGACGACGCTGATGCCAAGGAGTCGGCAGGCTCTGCAGTCTTCGCGAGCCGCGGGCTCCGGGGCGGCGAAACCGACCTGGTCCGGCGAGGCCGCGGCGAGCGGCCGTCGACGCCGCCCCCGTCCTCCCCCTGCTGCTCCCTGCAATCCGTTTCTTGGCGGATGGGGGAGAGGCAGCCTACGCGGATACGGCCCGAGAGGAAGAGCTCCTCGGCGGAGCTCA
>NW_021192519.1:0-5892 GCF_002162155.2 Triticum dicoccoides | reverse complement strand
CGACAACCATATGGCTCCTGACAGTTGCCGATAACTTTGTTACTAAACATGATCATCTCATACAACAATTTATATCAAATCATGCCTTGACCATATCACATCACAGCAAGCCCTGCAAAAATAAGTTAGACGTCCTGTACTTTGTTGTTGCAAGTTTTACGTGGCTGCTACGGGCTTCTAGCAAGAACCGTTCTTACCTACGCATCAAAACCACAATGACTTTTCGTCAAGTGTGTTGTTTTAACCTTCAACAAGGACCGAACGTAGTCACACTTGATTCAATTAAAGTTGGAGAAACAGACACCCGTCAACCACCTTTGTGCATAAGCACGTCGGTAGAACCAGTCTCGCATAAGCGTACGCGTAATGTCGGTCCGGGCCGCTTCATCCAACAATGCCGCCGAACCAAATTGTGACATACTGGTAAGCAGTATGACTTGTATCGCCCATTAATGCAGTGTACTAATGCCAAAAAAGATTATAAAATATGTACTCAATATGGAGATGTTCGTGCAGTGCAGAACCACGGTCCGTCCTATGACATTTTCCACTAGAGATGAGGTGGTGGAGTTTATCATCTACTCCGTCCGTAAAGAAAAAATATAAGTGTAAAGAAATATAAGTGATCTAAACAATCTTAAATCTCTTATATTTCTTTATAGAGAAGTAATTTAGTTTAAATTATGCGACTGGAAAATGGTGCAAATTTCATTTGCGTTCGGCGCATGGTTGGGTGTCAGCCAACATTTCTAGTGTTTGTTATACTGTCATGATTGAAGATAAATAAATCGATAGGTTTCGTTAGAAAAAAAGAATGCGTTAACCGAAGGCGCAGACGGACATTTATTTTGTTTTCGCACGTCCAGAGCATGGCGAGCCCGCGGCGGCGAAATCGCGCGCCAAAAATTGGCGCGCTCAGATTTGGCAGGGCTGGTGTTGGCGCCATCCAACCAGCCCATTTCACGCCCGCGGCTCCCGCTGGCAAGTAAAGTACTCATCTCGAGCCCGCCCAGCCCCCTCGCTCCCTCTCCCAAACCCCCCAGTTTCCATAGCCGCCGCCAAGCCGAAGCGCCGGACCCTTCAGCGCCGCCGAATTGCCGACTGCTCTCACCAAGGCGGGTACGCCACCTCGAACTCCCCTCTCCTCCTCCTCCTCCTCCTCCTTCCCCACGTCCCCTACCGGTCTACGGCATCGGTGTGTCCCCATCGATTTCTTCTGCCGTGGCATGAAAGCCCCTAGCGCAGCTTGCTTGGATAGATCCGAGTCGCATCCAGTTTAAATCGGTCCTCGCTCGCCGTGACCAATCGAATCCGGAAACACAGTTTTGTGGGTGGTCTTGTTTCGATCGATGGCGGTGATTCCTTTGTTCTATCGGAGCTCTCACTCCTTTATCGGATTTGTTTCTGGCATGAACTCGTTAATATATCCATCACTTGATCGATATGATTGAGTTTTTTTTTTTGCGAGGATATGATTGAGTTAATGTTGTACGGAGAGCGCGAGATCAATCCACTGTAGCGTAGGGATCTGATGTGCATATGCCCTGGTCGGAAACCACTGAAATGTAGGGCTATAACCAAGCATGTGATTTAGAGAGGTCATTTTGCCAGTATATATGAGCAGATTTTGATAACATAAGTTTTTTTTTGCGAATAAACATAAGTTGTTAATGCTGTCACTACCGTGAACTATAGTAGCCACTATAGTAGCCAAACTGTCTGGTTAATCAGCATGTATTGTTGTATCTTGCTCATCCCTAATTTTTTTTTGCATGGCTGACACTTTGTAGCATGGTTATCTCTTATCAGCGCCACAACTTTAGCTACACTGATAGGGCACTATGTGCAATCTTCTTCCATGTGGTTGGTTAGCATGATGGAATGACTATGGGATTTGTCAATTTACTTGTTCTCCATGCTATCTGATGACAATGCTGAATTGAGTTGATTAGTTTGATGCCACACCATGCAGAGATGGATACTTCAGCTCCTTCACCATTTGTCAATGGAGAGACTCTGAAGATGTTTCCTGGGCGACGAGTGCGCACAGTGGTTCAAGTCCAACACAATGAAGGTGGAGTTCTTCTCGGGCTGTCCACTGATGGACATCAGTTGACTATCAGAGGTGCCACTGGTGCCCCTGAACCACCACACTACATTGAGGTTATTGGGATCGCTGACAGCAGCCTGTCCATCCGTGCTGAATCTTGCACTGATTTTGGTGAAAACTTTGGTGAGATATGATGTGCCTTTTGGATTATAGTGTCTTTCTTTGCACTTCATTACAGTTAATGTGATTGTTAGTTAATTCTTCTCGCTGCAATGGGGTTTGACTTTCAATTTTTCAAAATTCAACCTTGTTTCCTTTTACATAATTCCATAGACATAAGAGGAGCTGTACCTATATTGATGTTCCATTACCACCTTAGATCTGTGAGGAGAAGGTGAATGAATACGAAGCATACATTTTGATTACTCTATGAACGTGCTTTGTTCCTGAACCGGTTTGCTGCTTACCGCATGGCTTTGTTATTCTTCGTTTAAGTCAACATATATTAATACATGTCTAGTTCAAATCTAATTTTGTTTGAGAGCATCGGAGAAACCCAAGTGACTGCTTGTGTTTATCTGAATGCTAAATCTAGAAGCTGTTTCCCTTTTATTATCTGGAACAACCAAAACTGGAAAGCCAAAGCTGACTTAAGCTATTGGGCAGAACAGAGTATCTACCTAGTTATGTTTCTTCAGATGCTCTAATTAACTTAGCTTCATCCATGAAATGGTGCCTAATTTATTATGATTGACCATCATCTTTGGATTGATGTCAGGGTGACTGCAAACATTGTTTATCGTGGGAGGAGAATTTATTGTAGCTTACGAGCAATCATTCTGAATATGTAGGGTTATTTACTTATTTAGCTCACCAGTGCAGCATTTCTTATGACAGCTTGCCAAGATATCTTCATTAACAAGCACATTTCAGCCTTTTGTAGTTATTTTATTCTGCACTTCCCACACAAACAGAAATAATTCTACTTAGCCCTTCTTTTTCTTGAGTCAACATCTTTGTTTGTGATCCAACATTATCTATCTCTTTTCAGAACCTCATTGATCTCCCAACCATGTTAATCTTGCAGATGGTGTGGCATTCAACGGGCTATGCAAGCTTGCGAATGACAAGTACAAGTACCTGTTCCTGTAGAATTCAGCATCACACAGAAGGCGTTTGGAAAATCAAGCATGCTCGTCATTGATGATGTGTTTGCCGCTTTAAGATCTGTTCAAATGTTACTTTACTAGCATCAGTAATCAGTTACTTAGGGTCAACTTTGCGCACTTATCAGGACATGTTAACCTAATCTATGTTGTAGCTGTATGAGGGTAATTGTGTGTACGCCCCTTGCAGTTGGAGAGCCTATAGCTTTTGCTGCTTCTAAGCAAAGTAAACCAAAGCTTTATGTTACTATCACATGGATTTGGACCCTGGAAAGGTTCACTTGCGTCTGATGATCCTGTATGCACCTTGATGATTTCTGATGAATCCTTCATAGCCCAGACTACTTGCAAGCTGAATGCTTTGGTGGAAACTATATCTGTTGATCAAACAGGTCCTGTTGAAAATGATTTGTGAACTCTATATTGAATGTCCGAAGCCACCTGATTTGTGCTCTTGTAGCAGAGAGCCTTCTATTTGATCGTTTTATGGTTTAGATCTCTGTTTAGAACTTCCACCCAAGTGATTGTGTTAACACACACACACACAAACACACACACACAAAACTGATGGTGGTGAATTCAAGGGAGCTTTTTGGTTGGCGTTGGACTATCAGTTGAAATTTCCTCCAAGTTCAGTGTAGCACAAGGCCAATTTTATGATCTAATCAAGTATATAGTGATCTAAAACGTCTTATATTTGTTTACAGAGGGAGTAATTATCAATCCTTTCCCTGCATTTTGTAGCGTTCTTGAGTACTTTTCACCGTTCCACCAAACAGCCTGTTGCCTTCAGCAGACAGTCTCACTCCTGAAGCCAAGAAAATCAACTCGCGACTGACTAACTAGACTAGATGTGAATCATTCCTTTGAACTTAAGAGTAAAATTGATCAAGAAGCCCCTGCCGACACCAACTTGACAGAAAGGTAACCACTCGTGATGTAAAACTGAAAAATGATGCCACTCTCCTACCCCAAATAAAAAGTGCACTGGAACCATGGATACGATGGATCATGATTGCACTAGGAACATAACAAAATCAAAGAGACATCACAGAAGAAAAAATGGCTCTTTGCGAAACTACTTATGGAAAGGGACATTAGGAATTTAGAAGAAAACCTCTTAAATCGTCCACAAGCCAAAGAGGCCAAAGGCTTCAATGCCACTATAGAACTTTGAGAACAAGCAGTCCCCATCATGAGGCACAGAGAAAAGATAGTGTCGCCATTTGTTTCTAGAAGGACGATGCACTAGATTTTTGAATTATGCCGCTCATCACTTCTCTTGATTGGTGTGTGACATTCGGACTCACAAAAAACAGAGTAATACTTCCTCCGTCCTAAAATTCTTGTCTTAGATTTGTCCAAATACGGATGCATCAAGTCACGTTTTAGTATTAGGTACATCCGTATCTAGATAAATGTAAGACAAGAATTTTGGGACGGAGGGAGTACAAGTGTAAAGTGCATTTTAGATATGTAACTCCCTTCTTCTATGTTTTTTGTTGCTGACTTCAGTAACTTCCTTCTTCTAATAAAACTGTAAGGTGCATTTTTTCTCTCGTTAAAACAAGGTTTTGATCGAGATTTACTTTGTTAATATATGATTTATGAGAATAATATTAATGACATTAGACTTGTAGTACTCCAGTAATAGTATTAAAAAAAACGCATACATGAGATTGCAATATTAATCCAGTAATTGTTTTGTTTGCAGGATTGTTTGTCAAAGCCTTTCTAACAAATAAAATGCACATTGCATTTGGACAAATGGAGTAAGAAAAAAAAATGTACTAACACGAAACACAATGAACAATGGAGAACAAAATTCAGCACAAAGATGTTTATTCCTTACAATATGATGAAGTAAGGAATTGATATGGGTAACAATTTATCCTTCAATCAAATAACTAAAATAGGACTCCCACATAACAAAGATTGAGCCGGCTGAACAAAATCATACTGTATTTGCGATGTATACATAACATTGTTCCCATTTTGCACTGGGGATAAAAGCGCATCAAATATTTTTCAGGTAAGCCCTGAAACTATGCCTTGCCACTTGCCAGACGTGCCGAGATCACCGCGTGGAGAGGGGGTGCATGGACTTTGCGAGCCCGTAGCTCCGGGCTCCTAAGCCGAGGCATCCAAGAACCAGGCCTTGCCGGTACGGCAGAGACGTTGTGCGCCGCCGCGGCCCCTCATCGCGCCCCGCGCCGCCCGGTGCTGCGGCCCTGACCGACGAAACTGACCGGCGAGCAGGCTGCGGCGCCGAGCAGGGCAGAGCTTTCTTGGCCCGCGTCGGCCAGATAGATGGCAGCCAGGATCCTGATCTCTCGGCGGCGGTGGTAATAGGAGCCGGCGGCCTCATCGAGGGATCGCTGCAGGTGCGGCCGAGGAGGTCCCGCAGCGATATCCTCCGCCGCATGGTCTTGGCAGAGGAAGAGGAGGAGGATGACGACGACGCTGATGCCAAGGAGTCGGCAGGCTCTGCAGTCTTCGCGAGCCGCGGGCTCCGGGGCGGCGAAACCGACCTGGTCCGGCGAGGCCGCGGCGAGCGGCCGTCGACGCCGCCCCCGTCCTCCCCCTGCTGCTCCCTGCAATCCGTTTCTTGGCGGATGGGGGAGAGGCAGCCTACGCGGATACGGCCCGAGAGGAAGAGCTCCTCGGCGGAGCTCA
>NW_021192518.1:0-1342 GCF_002162155.2 Triticum dicoccoides | reverse complement strand
GATTTTGTCACTCCGTGTAAACGGAGAGGTATCTCTGGGCCCACTCGGTAGGACATCATCATAATGTGCACAATGTGACCAAGGGGTTGATCACGGGATGATGTGTTACGGAACGAGTAAAGAGACTTGCCGGTAACGAGATTGAACAAGGTATCGGTATACCGACGATCGAATCTCGGGCAAGTACCATACCGCTAGACAAAGGGAATTGTATACGGGATTGATTGAGTCCTTGACATCGTGGTTCATCCGATGAGATCATCGTGGAACATGTGGGAGCCAACATGGGTATCCAGATCCCGCTGTTGGTTATTGACCGGAGAACATCTCGGTCATGTCTGCATGTCTCCCGAACCCGTAGGGTCTACACACTTAAGGTTCGATGACGCTAGGGTTATAAAGGAAGTTTGTATGTGGTTACCGAATGTTGTTCGGAGTCCCGGATGAGATCCCGGACGTCACTAGGAGTTCCGGAATGGTCCGGAGGTAAAGATTTATATATAGGAAGTCCTGTTTCGGCCATCGGGACAAGTTTCGGGGTCATCGGTATTGTACCGGGACCACCGGAAGGGTCCCGGGGGCCCACCGGGTGGGGCCACCTGCCCCGGGGGCCACATGGGCTGTAGGGGGTGCGCCTTGGCCTACATGGGCCAAGGGCACCAGCCCCTAGAGGCCCATGCGCCAAGATATAGGAAAAAGGGAAGAGTCCTAAAGGGGGAAGGCACCTCCGAGGTGCCTTGGGGAGGATGGACTCCTCCCCCCTCCTTAGCCGCACCCCTTCCTTGGAGGAGGGGGCAAGGCTGCGCCTCCCCCCTCTCCCCTGCCCCTATATATAGTGGAGGGGAGGGAGGGCATCCACACCTGAGCCCTTGGCGCCTCCCTCGCTCCCGTGACACCTCCTCCTCTCCCGTAGGTGCTTGGCGAAGCCCTGCAGGATTACCACGCTCCTCCATCACCACCACGCCGTTGTGCTGCTGCTGGATGGAGTCTTCCTCAACCTCTCCCTCTCTCCTTGCTGGATCAAGGCGTGGGAGACATCGTCGAGCTGTACGTGTGTTGAACGCGGAGGTGCCGTCCGTTCGGCACTAGGATCATCGGTGATCTGAATCACGACGAGTACGACTCCATCAACCCCGTTCACTTGAACGCTTCCGCTTAGCGATCTACAAGGGTATGTAGATGCACTCCCCTTTCTACTCGTTGCTGGTCTCTCCATAGATAGATCTTGGTGTTACGTAGGAAAATTTTTGAATTTCTGCTACGTTCCCCAACAGTGGCATCATGAGCTAGGTCTATTGCGTAGATTCTTTGCACGAGTAGAACACAAAGTAGTTGTGGGCGT
>NW_021192517.1:0-923 GCF_002162155.2 Triticum dicoccoides | reverse complement strand
GTGACTCTAGTGCAAGTGGGAGACTGTTGGAAATATGCCCTAGAGGCAATAATAAAAGTATTATTATATTTCATTGTTCATGATAATTGTCTTTTATTCATGCTATAACTGTATTATCCGGAAATCATAATACACGTGTGAATACTTAGACCACACAATGTCCCTGGTAAGCCTCTAGTTGACCAGCTCGTTGTGATCAACAGATAGTCATGGTTTCCTGACTATGGACATTGGATGTCGTTGATAACGGGATCACATCATTAGGAGAATGATGTGATGGACAAGACCCAATCCTAAGCATAGCATAAAAGATCGTGTAGTTCGTTTTGCTAGAGCTTTGCAAGTGTCAAGTATCTCTTCCTTCGACCATGAGATCGTGTAACTCCCGGATACCGTAAGAGTGCCTTGGGTGTACCAAACGTCACAACGTAACTGGGTGACTATAAAGGTGCATTACACGTATCTCCGAAAGTAGTTGTTGGGTTGACACGGATCGAGACTGGGATTTGTCACTCCGTATGACGGAGAGGTATCTCTGGGCCCACTCGGTAATGCATCATCATATTGAGCTCAATGTGACCAAGGTGTTGGACATGGGATCATGCATTACGGTACGAGTAAAGTGACTTGCCGGTAACGAGACTGAACAAGGTATTGGGATACCGACGATCGAGTCTCGGGCAAGTAACGTACCGATTGACAAAGGGAATTGCATACAGGGTTTGATCGAATCCTCGACATAGTGGTTCATCCGATGACAACATCGAGGAGCATGTGGGAGCCATCATGGGTATCCAGATCCCGCTGATGGTTATTGACTGAGAGAGTCTCGGTCATGTCTGCATGTCTCCCGAACCCGTAGGGTCTACACACTTAAGGTTCAGTTACGCTAGGGTTATAGGGATATGTATATGCAGTAACCC
>NW_021192516.1:0-1080 GCF_002162155.2 Triticum dicoccoides | reverse complement strand
AGTCCGTGGTATCTTCTTCTTCCAAATACCATGAACTACTTATGGCAGATGTTTATTGGATCAAAAAAAAATCACAATTAGAGTACTCTTGAGGAGTTCTCCATTCATAAATCGTGACTCTGCCAGTTCTACCTTTCTGCATGGGTTATCCGGAAGAATTATGTTGAACTCGGTTCGACATACTAATTTATGCATCCACAACTCAGAAAGTTATATGTTCCTTTGAGTTGTCCCTCTTTAGTTGTCTACTGACCTTCGTCTATCAATTGATAGTCAAGAGTATGCGCGCGTTCGTTTGTCGATGTCTATTACTCTTGTGGCCCGTCAAGCCATTCCGTCCTAAATGACTAGGAGAAACAAACTCCAGTACCTCATCCATATTAGGATTGGGTCAAAGTAGTTGTGTTCCGCAGATCAAGTTACAATCCAGCTTCTGGTCTGCTCTACCCTGAAGTATTACCTTCTTTATGACAGGAATTTCATGAGAATTGCACCACCTTTTGTGAATTCTTGACATAGTGATACTTCTCGCCATCCTTCTTCATTCCTCGGTTCCGTGTTGATGCAACCGGAATACCGACAAATGAATTGTGATGTGTGAAATCAATATTCCTAGCAACCTCGTTGCTTGGTAGTTAAAAGATAAATAATTTTATTCTTAGTATGTTGGTTATTGAATCACCATTCTAAGATTGATTGTGCTACCTAGTCCTTATTTCCTGGTGCACTCTTTGATTGATGAGTTAGGATTTGTCAAGTCCTCGCTCATTTGATCATATCATCTTGCCCTGAAAAGCAAGATTGTTCTCGAGCTTAGTAACATATCGGTGGTTCGTGATTTTCCGAAGATCTTCTCGGAAGTACTACCAGGTCGTCACCTGACCGTTATGTTGAGCCCGTGATCAAGTTGGTTTCTTATGAACCACCTTCTTTCCAAGAATCGGTGTTAGATATCCCTGAGCTAGTTGGTTAAGCTGGACAACAACTTGGAGAGTTGGAAGATAAAAGCTTGCCTGACTTAGTTCGTTCCAAAGGGATATTCTTGTGTAGTGTGTGTTGAAGAAAGATGATATCTTCATC
>NW_021192515.1:0-1004 GCF_002162155.2 Triticum dicoccoides | reverse complement strand
TCTCTCCTTATCCAGCGGTCAGTCCGACGTCTGGCATATGTAAGCCACATTTTCCTCCTCTGCTCCCTCTCATTCTTTGTGTGCCCAAGGCCATTGAGCCAATTTTTTGTACGCGAATGAGATAATTCCTGAGTTCCGAATAGCGTGCATGAATGCATTTTGTAACGGGTCATTTTTATATTTGGTTGAATCGGGAAGCCAAATAAAATCTTCTTTTGTGCCTTTTCTTTGCTTATCCATTGTATGGGTGTACTGTGTATGTATGTTAAGGAGATGGAGAAAGATGGGAGTTGTTGCTTTATAAAGAATTGGCTTTTAGAAATCCTGGTATTGATGGGAGAAAGATAATGATCACTGTTTTCTTGTTAGGAAGTGTCCAAATACTATGAAGAAAATAGGAAGCGCTATTGAACCTTTTTCTGAAAATATAAATATGAAGAAAGACGTAATATTTCTAGAACCAAATAAAAATATCTCCTTTTCTATTTTTTATGGCCGATCCATTTTATGGGTGTATTGTGCATGTATGTAAAGGAGATGGAGAAAGCTGGGAGTACTAGCTTTTAGTAGCACATTTACATTTAGTATCCTCATATTGGGGAGAGATAATAATCACCGTTCCCTAGTTAGAAAGCTTCCAAATATGAAGAAGATAGGCAAAGCTATTAATCTTTCTTTTGAAGATTAAAGTCACGAGTAACTTATTATATTTCTGTTCCTCTAATACTTCAACATTCTTTTCATGATTGGTAACTAAAAGTGTCCCCTTTTTGGTTAACAGTGGCCAACACCACCTACATGGTCAGGAACACCCTCCATGCTACTGGTGACCTTGGCATGCTACCTGTCTATCTGTAACTCCTGGAGGACGTCAAGATGGACGTTGGCATGCCTGACACCGTTCAGGGTAATTCATCCAGTCACGCCTTCCTTGGACTTATGTTTTGATGTGAGTGGATTTCATATTGTTCCCCTACTACTTTAAAGAATCATTCATGATAATA
>NW_021192514.1:26457-27013 GCF_002162155.2 Triticum dicoccoides | reverse complement strand
ACTTCAAACTTCTTTTGTGTTCAGTATGTAGCATTCAAAGCAACGTCATCAATTTCCAACATGTTCTGACATCATTTGTTGTTTTGCGGTCATTTACCTAATTGTTTAGAGAGCTAAATGACCGTGAAATTGAAAATCACTACAAAATGAATTCTGAAAATGTTGAAACTTGGCATGGTATCATCATTTCACCCGCATAGGATGTGCGAAAGAGTAGAGAGGGTCACGGCAAAAACTGGATGCACTTCGTGTACAAACTGGACAAACTCTTTCGGAGTATCAGGTTTTCGGACGAGAACTCATCTGTTACACGGGCACTTCGATGTTTTTTAAACTTATTTGAACTCCGACTTCTTTTGTGTTCAGTATGCAGCATTCAAAGCGACCTCATCAATTTCCAACATGTTCTGACATCATTTGTTGTTTTTCGGTCATTTACCTAATTGTTTAGAGAGCTAAATGACCGTGAAATTGAAAATCACTACAAAATGAATTCTGAAAATGTTCAAACTAGGCATGGTATCATCATTTCACCCGCATAGCATGTGCGAAAGAG
>NW_021192514.1:21784-25925 GCF_002162155.2 Triticum dicoccoides | reverse complement strand
CACTACAAAATGAATTCTGGAAATGTTGAAACTTGGCTTGGTATCATCATTTCACCCGCATAGCATGTGCGAAAGAGTAGAGAGGGTCACGGCATAAACTGGACGCACTTCGTGTACAAACTGGACAAACTCTTTCGGAGTATCAGGGTTTCGGACGAGAACTCATCTGTTACACGGGCATTTCAATGTTTGTTAAACTTATTTGAACTCCGGACTTCTTTTGTGTTCAGTATGCAGCATTAAAAGCGACGTCATCAATTTCCAACATGTTCTGACATCATTTGTTGTTTTTCGGTCATTTACCTAATTGTTTAGAGAGCTAAATGGCCATGAAATTGAAAATCACTACAAAATGAATTCGGAAAATGTTGAAACTTGGCATGGTATCATCATTTCACCCGCATAGCATGCGCGAAAGAGTAGAGAGGGTCACGGCAAAAACTGGACGCACTTCGTGTACAAACTGGACAAACTCTTTCGGAGTATCAGGGTTTCGGACGAGAACTCATCTATTACATGGGCACTTCAATGTTTTTCAAACTTATTTGAACTCCGGACTTCTTTTGTGTTCAGTCTGCAGCATTCAAAGCGACGTCATCAATTTCCAACAAGTTCTGACATCATACGTTGTTTTCGGTCATTTACCTAATTGTTTAGAGAGCTAAATGGCCATGAAATTGAAAATCACTACAAAATGAATTCTGGAAATGTTGAAACTTGGCATGGTATCATCATTTCACCCGCATAGCATGTGCGAAAGAGTAGAGAGGGTCACGGCATAAACTGGATGCACTTCGTGTACAAACTGGACAAACTCTTTCGGAATATCAGGTTTTCGGACGAGAACTCATCTGTTACATGGGCACTTCAATGTTTTTTAAACTTATTTGAACTCCGGACTTCTTTTGTGTTCAGTATGCAGCATTCAAAGCGACATCATCAATTTCCAGCATGTTCTGACATCATTTGTTGTTTTTCGGTCATTTACCTAATTGTTTACAGAGCTAAATGACCGTGAAACTGAAAATCACTACAAAATGAATTCGGAAAATGTTGAAACTTGGCATGGTATCATCATTTCACCCGCATAGCATGTGCGAAAGAGTAGAGAGGGTCACGGCAAAAACTGGACCCACTTCGTGTACAAACTGGACAAACTCATTCGGAGTATCTGGGTTTCGGACGAGAACTCATCTGTTACATGGGCACTTCAATGTTTTTTAAACTTATTTGAACTCCGGACTTCTTTTGTGTTCAGTATGCAGCATTCAAAGCGACGTCATCAATTTCCAACATGTTCTGACATAATTTGTTGTTTTCGGTCATTTACCTAATTGTTTAGAGAGCTAAATGACCATGAAATTGAAAATCACTACAAAACGAATTCTGGAAATGTTGAAACTTGGCATGGTATCATCATTTCACCCGCATAACATGTGCTAAACAGTAGAGAGGGTGACGGCAAAAACTGGACGCACTTCGTGTACAAACTGGACAAACTCTTTCGGAGTATCAGGGTTTCTGACGAGAACTCATCTGTTCCACGGGCACTTCAATGTTTTTTAAACTTATTTGAACTCCAGACTTCTTTTGTGGTCAGTATGCAGCATTCAAAGCGACGTCATCAATTTCCAACATGTGCTGACATCATTTGTTGTTTTTTGGTCATTTACCTAATTGTTTAGAGAGCAAAATGACCGTGAAATTGAAAATCACTACAAAATGAATTCTGAAAATGTTGAAACTTGGCATGGTATCATCATTTCACCCGCATAGCATGTGTGAAAGAGTAGAGAGGGTCACGGAAAAAAATGGACGCACTTCGTGTACAAACTGGACAAACTCTTTCGGAGTATCAGGGTTTCGAACAAGAACTCATCTGTTACACGGGCACTTCAATGTTTTTTAAACTTATTTGAACTCCGGACTTCTTTTGTGTTCAGTATGCAGCATTCAAAGCGACATCATCAATTTCCAACATGTTCTGACATCATTTGTTGTTTTTCGGTCATTTACCTAATTTTTTAGAGAGCTAAATGACCGTGAAACTGAAAATCACTACAAAATGAATTCTGAAAATGTTGAAACTTGGCATGGAATCATCATTTCACCCGCATAGCATGTGCAAAAGAGTAGAGAGGGTCACGGCATAAACTGGACGCACTTCGTGTACAAATTGGACAAACTCTTTCGGAGTATCAGGGTTTCGGACGAGAACTCATCTGTTACACGGGCATTTCAATGTTTTTAAACTTATTTCAACTCCGGACTTCTTTTGTGTTCAGTATGCAGCATTCAAAGCGACGTCATCATTTCCAACATGTTCTGACATCATTTGTTGTTTTTCGGTCATTTACCTAATTGTTTAGAGAGCTAAATGACCGTGAAATTGAAAATCACTACAATATGAATTC
This sequence comes from Triticum dicoccoides, assembly GCF_002162155.2. Taxonomy (NCBI): domain Eukaryota; kingdom Viridiplantae; phylum Streptophyta; class Magnoliopsida; order Poales; family Poaceae; genus Triticum; species Triticum dicoccoides. The sequence continues at coordinate 23,511 of NW_021192514.1, read as the reverse complement.
GGAAAATGTTAAAACTTGGCATGGTATCATCATTTCACCCGCATAGCATGTGCGAAAGAGTAGAGAGGGTCACGGCAAACACTGGACGCACTTCGTGTACAAACCGGACAAACTCTTTCGGAGTATCAGGGTTTCGGACGAGAACTCATCTGTTACACGAGCACTTCAATGTTTTTTAAACTTGTTTGAACTCCGGACTTCTTTTGTGTTCAGTCTGCAGCATTCAAAGCCACGTCATCAATTTCCAACATGTTCTGACATCATTTGTTGTTTTCGGTCATTTACCTAATTGTTTAGAGAGCTAAATGACCATGAAATTGAAAATCACTACAAAATGAATTCTGGAAATGTTGAAACTTGGCATGGTATCATCATTTCACCCGCATAGCATGTACGTAAGAGTAGAGAGCGTCACGGCATAAACTGGACGCACTTCGTGTACAAACTGGACAGACTCTTTCGGAGTATCAGGGTTTCGGATGAGAACTCATCTGTTACATGGGCACTTCAATGTTTTTTAAAGTTATTTGAACTCCGGACTTCTTTTGTGTTCAGTATGCAGCATTCAAAGCGACGTCATCAATTTCCAACATGTTCTGACATCATTTGTTGTTTTTCGGTCATTTACCTAATTGTTTAGAGAGCTAAATGACCGTGAAACTAAAAATCACTACAAAATGAATTCGGAAAATGTTGAAACTTGGCATGGTATCATCATTTCACCCGCATAGCATGTGCGACAGAGTAGAGAGGGTCACGGCAAAAACTGGATGCACTTCGTGTACAAACTGGACAAACTCTTTCGGAGTATCAGGGTTTCGGACAAGAACTCATCTGTTACACGGGCACTTCATTGTTATTAAACTTATTTGAACTCCAGACTTCTTTTGTGTTCAGTATGCAGCATTCAAAGCGACGTCATCAATTTCCAACATGTTCTAACATCATTTGTTGTTTTCGGTCATTTACCTAATTGTTTAGAGAGCTAAATGACCGTGAAATTGAAAATCACTACAAAATGAATTCTGAAAATGTTGAAACTTGGCATGGTATCATCATTTCACCCGCATAGCATGTGTGAAAGAGTAGAGAGGGTCACGGAAAAAACTGGACGCACTTCGTGTACAAACTAGACAAACTCTTTCGGAGTATCAGGGTTTCGAACAAGAACTCATCTGTTACACGGGCACTTCAATGTTTTTTAAAATTATTTGAACTCCGGACTTCTTTTGTGTTTAGTATGCAGCGTTCAAAGCGACGTCATCAATTTCCAACATGTTCTGACATCATTTGTTGTTTTTCGGTCATTTACCTAATTTTTTAGAGAGCTAAATGACCGTGAAACTGAAAATCACTACAAAATGAATTTTGAAAATGTTGAAACTTGGCATGGTATCATCATTTCACCCGCATAGCATGTGCGAAAGAGTAGAGAGGGTCACGGCATAAACTGGACGCACTTCGTGTACAAACTGGACAAACTCTTTCGGAGTATCAGGGTTTCGGACGAGAACTCATCTGTTACACGGGCACTTCAATGTTTTTTGAACTTATTTTAACTCCGGACTTCTTTTGTGTTCAGTATGCAGCATTCAAAGCGACGTCATCAATTTCCAACATGTTCTGACATCATTTGTTGTTTTTCGGTCATTTACCTAATTGTTTAGAGAGCTAAATGACCGTGAAATTGAAAATCACTACAAAATGAATTCGGAAAATGTTGAAAC
>NW_021192514.1:14715-16902 GCF_002162155.2 Triticum dicoccoides | reverse complement strand
AAAACTGGACGCACTTCGTGTACAAACTGGACAAACTCTTTCGGAGTATCAGGGTTTCGGACGAGAACTCATCTGTTACACGGGCACTTCAATGTTTTTTAAACTTATTTGAACTCCAGACTTCTTTTGTGTTCAGTATGCAGCATTCAAAGCGACGTCATCAATTTCCAACATGTTCTGACATCATTTGTTGTTTTTCGGTCATTTACCTAATTGTTTAGAGAGCTAAATGACCGTGAAATTGAAAATCACTACAAAATGAATTCTAAAAATGTTGAAACTTGGCATGGTATCATCATTTCACCCGCATAGCATGTGTGAAAGAGTAGAGAGGGTCACGGAAAAAACTGGACGCACTTCGTGTACAAACTGGACAAACTCTTTCGGAGTATCAAGGTTTCGAACAAGAACTCATCTGTTACACGGGCACTTCAATGTTTTTAAAACTTATTTGAACTCCGGACTTCTTTTGTGTTCAGTATGCAGCATTCAAAGTGACGTCATCAATTTCCAACATGTTCTGACATCATTTGTTGTTTTTCGGTCATTTACCTAATTTTTTAGAGAGCTAAATGACCGTCAAACTGAAAATCACTACAACATGAATTCTGAAAATGTTGAAACTTGGCATGGTATCATCATTTGACCCGCATAGCATGTGCAAAATAGTAGAGAGGGTCACGGCATAAACTGGACGCACTTCGTGTACAAACTGGACAAACTCTTTCGGAGTATCAGGGTTTCGGACAAGAACTCATCTGTTACACGGGCACTTCAATGTTTTTAAAACTTATTTGAACTCCGGACTTCTTTTGTGTTCAGTATGCAGCATTCAAAGCGACGTCATCAATTTCCAACTTGTTCTGACATCATTTGTTGTTTTTCGGTCATTTACCTAATTGTTTAGAGAGCTAAATGACCGTGAAATTGAAAATCACTACAAAATGAATTCGGAAAATGTTGAAACTTGGCATGGTATCATCATTTCACCCGCATAGCATGTGCGAAAGAGTAGAGAGGGTCACGGCAAAAACTGGACGCACTTCGTGTACAAACTGGACAAACTCTTTCGAAGTATCAGGGTTTCGGACGAAAACTCATCTGTTACACGGGCACTTCAATGTTTTTTAAACTTATTTGAACTCCGGACTTTTTTTGTGTTCAGTATGCAGCATTCAAAGCAACGTCATCAATTTCCAACATGTTCTGACATCATTTGTTGTTTTTCGGTCAGTTACGTAATTGTTTAGAGAGCTAAATGACCGTGAAATTGAAAATCACTACAAAATGAATTCTGAAAATGTTGAAACTTGGCATGGTATCATCATTTCACCCGCATAGCATGTGTGAAAGAGTAGAGAGGGTCACGGAAAAAAATGGACACAGTTCGTGTACAAACTGGACAAGCTCTTTCGGAGTATCAGGGTTTCGAACAAGAACTCATCTGTTACACGGGCACTTCAATGTTTTTTAAACTTATTTGAACACCGGACTTCTTTTGTGTTCAGTATGCAGCATTCAAAGCAACGTCATCAATTTCCAACATGTTCTGACATCATTTGTTGTTTTTCAGTCATTTACCTAATTGTTTAGAGAGCTAAATGACCGTGAAATTGAAAATCACTACAACATGAATTCTGAAAATGTTGAAACTTGGCATGGTATCATCATTTCACCCGCATAGCATGTGCGAAAGAGTAGAGAGGGTCACGGCATAAACTAGACGCACTTCGTGTACAAACTGGACAAACTCTTTCGGAGTATCAGGGTTTCGGACAAGAACTCATCTATTACACGAGCACTTCAAAAAAATTTAAACTTATTTGAACTCCAGACTTCTTTTGTGTTCAGTATGCAGCATTCAAAGCGAAGTCATCAATTTCCAACATGTTCTGACATCATTTGTTGTTTTTCGGTCATTTACCTAATTGTTCAGAGAGCTAAATGACCGTGAAATTGAAAATCACTACAAAATGAATTCGGAAAATGTTGAAACTTGGCCTGGTATCATCATTTCACCCGCATAGCATGTGCGAAAGAGTAGAGAGGGTCACGGTAAAAACTGGACGCACTTCGTGTACAAACTGGACAAACTCTTTCGGAGTATCAGGGTTTCGGACGAGAACTCATCTGTTACACGGGCACTTCAATGTTTTTTAAACTTATTTGAACTCCGGACTTCTTTTG
>NW_021192514.1:4530-7287 GCF_002162155.2 Triticum dicoccoides | reverse complement strand
ACATCATTTGTTGTTTTCGGTCATTTACCTAATTGTTTAGAGAGCTAAATGACCATGAAATTGAAAATCACTACAAAATGAATTCTGGAAATGTTGAAACTTGGCATGGTATCATCATTTCACCCGCATAACATGTGCTAAATAGTAGAGAGGGTCATGGCAAAAACTGGACGCACTTCGTGTACAAACTGGACAAACTCTTTCGGAGTATCAGGGTTTCGGACGAGAACTCATCTGTTACACGGGCACTTCAATGTTTTTTAAAATTATTTGAACTCCGGACTTCTTTTGTGTTCAGTATGCAGCATTCAAAGCGACGTCATCAATTTCCAACATGTTCTGACATCATTTGTTGTTTTCGGTCATTTACCTAATTGTTTAGAGAGCTAAATGACCATGAAATTGAAAATCACTACAAAATGAATTCTGGAAATGTTGAAACTTGGCATGGTATCATCATTTCACCCGCATAACATGTGCTAAACAGTAGAGAGGGTCACGGCAAAAACTGGACGCACTTCGTGTACAAACTGGACAAACTCTTTCGGAGTATCAGGGTTTCGGACGAGAACTCATCTGTTACACGGGAACTTCAATGTTTTTTAAACTTATTTGAACTCCAGACTTCTTTTGTGTTCAGTATGCAGCATTCAAAGCGACGTCATCAATTTCCAACATGTTCTGACATCATTTGTTTTTTTTCGGTCATTTACCTAATTGTTTAGAGAGCTAAATGACCGTGAAACTGAAAATCACTACAAAATGAATTCTGAAAATGTTGAAACTTGGCATGGTATCATCATTTCACCCGCATAGCATGTGTGAAAGAGTAGAGAGGGTCACGGAAAAAACTGGATGCACTTCGTGTACAAACTGGACAAACTCTTTCGGAGTATCAGGGTTTCGAACAAGAACTCATCTGTTACACGGGCACTTCAATGTTTTTTAAACTTATTTGAACTCCGGACTTCTTTTGTGTTCAGTATGCAGCATACAAAGCAACGTCATCAATTTCCAACATGTTCTGACATCATTTGTTGTTTTTCGGTCATTTACCTAATTGTTTAGAGAGCTAAATGACCGTGAAATTGAAAATCACTACAAAATGAATTCGGAAAATGTTGAAACTTGGCATGGTATCATCATTTCACCCCGCATAGCATGTGCGAAAGAGTAGAGACGGTCACGGCAAAAACTGGACGCACTTCGTGTACAAACTGGACAAACTCTTTCGGAGTATCAGGGTTTCGAACGAGAACTCATCTATTACACGGGCACTTTAATGTTTTTTAAACTTATTTGAACTCCGGACTTCTTTTGTGTTCAGTATGCAGCATTCAAAGCGACATCATCAATTTCCAACATGTTCTGACATCATTTGTTGTTTTCGGTCATTTACCTAATTGTTTAGAGAGCTAAATGACCATGAAATTGAAAATCACTACAAAATGAATTCTGGAAATGTTGAAACTTGGCATGGTATCATCATTTCACCCCCATAACATGTGCTAAATAGTAGAGAGGGTCCCGGCAAAACTGGACGCACTTCACGTACAAACTGGACAAACTCTTTCGAAGTATCAGGGTTTCGGACGAGAACTCATCTGTTACACGGGCACTTCAATGTTTTTTAAACTTATTTGAACTCCAGACTTCTTTTGTGTTCAGTATGCAACATTCAAAGCGACGTCATCAATTTCCAACATGTTCTGACATCATTTGTTGTTTTTTGGTCATTTACCTAATTGTTTAGAGAGCTAAATGACCGTGAAATTGAAAATCACTACAAAATGAATTCTGAAAATGTTGAAACTTGGCATGGTATCATCATTTCACCCGCATAGCATGTGTGAAAGAGTAGAGAGGGTCACGGAAAAAACTGGACGCACTTCGTGTACAAACTGGAGAAACTCTTTCGGAGTATGAGGGTTTCGAACAAGAACTCATCTGTTACACGGGCACTTCAATGTTTTTTAAACTTATTTGAACTACGGACTTCTTTTGTGTTCAGTATGCAGCATTCAAAGCGACGTCATCAATTTCCAACATGTTCTGACATCATTTGTTGTTTTTCGGTCATTTACCTATTTTTTTAGAGAGCTAAATGACCGTCAAACTGAAAATCACTACAAAATGAATTCTGAAAATGTTGAAACTTGGCATGGTATCATCATTTCACCCGCATTGCATGTGCGAAATAGTAGAGAGGGTCACGGCATAAACTGGACGCACTTCGTGTACAAACTGGACAAACTCTTTCGGAGTATCAGGGTTTCGGACAAGAACTCATCTGTTACACGGGCACTTCAATGTTTTTTAAACTTATTTGAACTCCGGACCTCTTTTGTGTTCAGTATGCAGCATTCAAAGTGACGTCATCAATTTCCAACATGTTCTGACATCATTTGTTGTTTTTCGGTCATTTACCTAATTGTTTAGAGAGCTAAATGACCGTGAAATTGAAAATCACTACAAAATGAATTCGGAAAATATTGAAACTTGGCATGGTATCATCATTTCACCCGCATTGCATGTGCGAAAGAGTAGAGAGGGTCACGACAAAAAATGGACGCACTTCGTGTACAAACTGGACAAACTCTTTCGGAGTATCAGGGTTTCGGACGAGAACTCATCTGTTACACGGGCACTTCAATGTTTTTTAAACTTATTTGAACTCCGGACTTCTTTTGTGTTCAGTATGCAGCATTCAAAGCGACGTCATCAATTTCCAACATGTTCTGACATCATTTGTTGTTT
>NW_021192514.1:2423-3103 GCF_002162155.2 Triticum dicoccoides | reverse complement strand
TATCAGGGTTTCGGACAAGAACTCATCTGTTGCACGAGCACTTCAAATTTTTTTAAACTTATTTGAACTCCAGACTTCTTTTGTGTTTAGTATGCAGCATTCAAAGCAAAGTCATCAATTTCGAACATGTTTTGACATCATTTGTTGTTTTTCGGTCATTTACCTAATTATTCAGAGAGCTAAATGACCGTGAAATTGAAAATCACTACAAAATGAATTCGGAAAATGTTGAAACTTGGCATGGTATCATCATTTCACCCGCATTGCATGTGCGAAAGAGTAGAGAGGGTCACGGCAAAAACTGGACGCACTTCGTGTACAAACTGGACAAACTCTTTCGGAGTATCAGGGTTTCCGACGAGAACTCATCTGTTACACGGGCACTTCAATGTTTTTTAAACTTATTTGAACTCCGGACTTCTTTTGTGTTCAGTATGCAGCATTCAAAGCGACGTCATCAATTTCCAACATGTTCTGACATCATTTGTTGTTTTCGGTCATTTACCTAATTGTTTAGAGAGCTAAATGACCATGAAATTCAAAATCACTACAAAATGAATTCTGGAAATGTTGAAACTTGGCATGGTATCATCATTTCACCCGCATAACATGTGCTCAACAGTAGAGAGGGTCACGGCAAAAACTGGACGAACTTCGTGTACAAACTGGACAAACTCTTT
>NW_021192514.1:0-1846 GCF_002162155.2 Triticum dicoccoides | reverse complement strand
AGAACTCATCTGTTACACGGGCACTTCAATGTTTTTTAAACTTATTTGAACTCCGGACTTCTTTTGTGTTCAGTATGCAGCATTCAAAGCGACGTCATAAATTCCAACATGTTCTGACATCATTTGTTGTTTTTCGGTCATTTACCTAATTGTTTAGAGAGCTAAATGACCATGAAATTGAAAATCACTACAACATGAATTCTGAAAATGTTGAAACTTGGCATGGTATCATCATTTCACCCGCATAGCATGTGCGAAAGAGTAGAGAGGGTCACGGCATAAACTGGACGCACTTCGTGTACAAACTGGACAAACTCCTTCGGAGTATTAGGGTTTCGGACGAGAACTCATCTGTTACACGGGCACTTCAATGTTTTTTAAACTTATTTGAACTCCGGACTTCTTTTGTGTTTAGTATGCAGCATTCAAAGCAAAGTCATCAATTTCCAACATGTTCTGACATCATTTGTGGTTTTTCGGTCATTTACCTAATTATTCAGAGAGCTAAATGACCGTGAAATTGAAAATCAATACAAAATGAATTCGGAAAATGTTGAATCTTGGCCTGGTATCATCATTTCACCCGCATAGCATGTGCGAAAGAGTAGAGAGGGTCACGGCAAAAACTGGACGCACTTCGTGTACGAACTGGACAAACTCTTTCGGAGTATCAGGGTTTCCGACGAGAACTCATCTGTTACACGGGCACTTCAATGTTTTTTAAACTTATTTGAACTCCGGACTTCTTTTGTGTTCAGTATGCAGCATTCAAAGCGACGTCATCAATTTCCAACATGTTCTGACATCATTTGTTGTTTTCGGTCATTTACCTAATTGTTTAGAGAGCTAAATGACCATGAAATTGAAAATCACTACAAAATGAATTCTGGAAATGTTGAAACTTGGCATGGTATCATCATTTCACCCCCATAACATGTGCTAAACAGTAGAGAGGGTCCCGGCAAAACTGGACGCACTTCATGTACAAACTGGACAAACTCTTTCGGAGTATCAGGGTTTCGGACGAGAACTCATCTGTTACACGGGCACTTCAATGTTTTTTAAACTTATTTGAACTCCAGACTTCTTTTGTGTTCAGTATGCAGCATTCAAAGCGACGTCATCAATTTCCAACATGTTCTGACATCATTTGTTGTTTTTCGGTCATTTACCTAATTGTTTAGAGAGCTAAATGACCGTGAAATTGAAAATCACTACAAAATGAATTCTGGAAATGTTGAAACTTGGCATGGTCTCATCATTTCACCCGCATAGCATGTGTGAAAGAGTAGAGAGGGTCACGGAAAAAACTGGACACACTTCGTGTACAAACTGGACAAACTCTTTCGGAGTATCAGGGTTTCGAATAAGAACTCATCTGTTACACAGGCACTTCAATGTTTTTTAAACTTATTTGAACTACGGACTTCTTTTGTGTTCAGTATGCAGCATTCAAAGCGACGTCATCAATTTCCAACATGTTCTGACATCATTTGTTGTTTTTCGGTCATTTACCTATTTTTTTAGAGAGCTAAATGACCGTCAAACTGAAAATCACTACAAAATGAATTCTGAAAATGTTGAAACTTGGCATGGTATCATCATTTCACCCGCATAGCATGTGCGAAATAGTAGAGAGGGTCACGGCATAAACTGGACGCACTTCGTGTATGAACTGGACAAACTCTTTCGGAGTATCAGGGTTTCGGACAAGAACTCATCTGTTACACGGGCACTTCAATGTTTTTTAAACTTATTTGAACTCCGGACTTCTTTTGTGTTTAGTATGCAGCATTCAAAGCGACATCATCAATTTCCAACATGTTCTGACATCATTTGTTGTTTT
>NW_021192513.1:0-2251 GCF_002162155.2 Triticum dicoccoides | reverse complement strand
CGTATCCTCTACATTATCATTGTTGCTTCGACGCTTATGCATGTTGCGTCAGGGCCTTCTATTGCCGTTTCTAGCTTCGGAAGTGCCAAGGTCGCTGGTGCTATTGCTGCTACGGGCTAGCCAGCTATCTTCGCCCGCGTAAAAGCGGGTCATTAGTGTTGTAAGGGCTGCCATGGACTTCGGCTTTTCTTGGCCGAGGTGTCGGGCGCGCCATTCATCGCGGATGTTGTGCTTAAAGGCCGCTAGGGCTTCGGTGTCTGAACAATCAACAATATGGTTCTTTTTAATTAGGAACCTGGTCTAGAATTTCCTAGCCGACTCTCCGGGCTGCTGGACTATATGACTGAGGTCATCGGCATCCGGAGGCCGAGTATAAGTGCCTTGGAAGTTGTCTCTAAAGGCATCCTCCAAGTCTTCCCAGCTTCCAATAGAGTTTTCTAGGAGGCTATTTAACCAGTGTCAAGCTGGCCCCTTAAGTTTTAGGGGAAGGGATTTTATGGCGTGTAGATCGTCCCCGCGAGCCATGTGAATGTGGAGAAGAAAATCTTCAATCCATACTGCGGGATCTGTTGTGCCGTCGTATGATTCAATGTTGACGGGTTTAAACCCTTCTGGGAACTGGTGCTCCATTACCTCATCGGTGAAGCATAGGGGGTGTGCGGCGCCTCTGTACCAGGCCATGTCACGACGCAGTTCGGATGAAGTCCGTATGCAGTTTTTGGCCTGGGCGTGATTATGCTTGTCGCGCCAGGCTTGATAGTCGTCTTCTCGTGCCGGGGCACGCCCCCGCGATCCATAGATTGATCTGGTCTGACCTGCTTTATTTTCCAGGTCATGTTGTAGGTTATATGTGTATCCCCGAACTATTGTTTCTCTACTTTTTACGGCGAGGTGGTGCGGGATGGTGTTCGGCTTGAGTTGCCATTCTGTCCCGGCCACGTGGTGGTCGGTCAGTGTGACGCCTCGAGACTGGCGCTCCAGATGTCTTCTATGTTTTGCATGTCAGCTCTGTTATTTATTTGTTTGTTGCATTCATCTTTGCATCATGTGCATTGCATCATGTCATCATGCCATTAATTTTTCCAACTTCACTAAATAGAATGCATAGATCTTTGATATATTTAAATTGAGGGAACTCACATGGTGATTTCTCTATATAACATATCCTCCTAATATTTATGGAGCTATTAAAAATATTCCATTAGTTTGGGATCATCCATAACACACGTGCAATTTAATTCCATGCCTTTTCTATCTCAATATTCTTGACCTCAAATTTTTCCCACAAATCCTTTCGCCACCTTCCCGAGCTCCACCAAAATTCCCAACATTTTTGGCATATTCAAAACCTTGATCTTACTCAAACCATTTGAATTAAATTCAAATGGATTTGAATTAAATTCAAACGGATTTGAATTCAGATCTTTCAATCATGCCACTTTTATTTTTCTGGATCGAGCTCATTTTTGTGATTCCGGGGAAATAATCCCCTTGCCCAAACTCTTTCTCTAACCTTTTCTTTTCTTCCCTTTTCTTTCTCTTTATTTTTATGATATTAGAAGAGAGGTTAAGAGAGGGAGAGCCCAGCCTTGCCTCTTGGGCCTCCTGTAGCCGCAGGCCACTCAGGCTCAGCAGCAGCCAGCCCAGTCCCTCTGCTCTAACCCTAGCGCTGACCGAACCCACTCCTCTTGATCTCTCCCTCGTCCCGATCCCTCTCTTCCTCGTGCCACCGCCATAGAGAAAGAGAGAGAGCATGCAGTTCGAGCGTCGAACCTCCTCGCTGCAAGCACCTTCGCCTCCTCGCCATGGCACCCCCACAGGAGCTCCCGTCCACCGGATCGGGTCGCCTCCGCCCGGTTCCTCTCGCCTCCTCCGCGCGCCTCCCTCCCTTGCTCTGTCGCCGCCTCGCTGCTACCTCCCCGCCTCCGGCGAGCGCCGCCTCTATGCTCGAGCTCCTTCGCCTTAGCCACCTCCTCCCGCTCGCAGGCCCTCTCCTCTCCTGCACCTCATCCCCGACGCCGGCAAGCCTGCCGCCGCGCGCGACCACGCCAACCTCTCCTTCCTCGGCCCGACCTCCTGTACCATGCCTTCGTTCCCACGATGTCAACCTTCCCTTCGACCTCTGTTGTCGCAACTCTGTGGTTCGTGGTTGCCCTCTGCCTCAAGCCCAAGCTCGAGCCCTGCCCGTCGCAGCCGTGGACAACCACCTCGTTGGCCTCCTCATTGCCTTTGCACCACACCGCACCACCAA
>NW_021192512.1:0-2251 GCF_002162155.2 Triticum dicoccoides | reverse complement strand
CGTATCCTCTACATTATCATTGTTGCTTCGACGCTTATGCATGTTGCGTCAGGGCCTTCTATTGCCGTTTCTAGCTTCGGAAGTGCCAAGGTCGCTGGTGCTATTGCTGCTACGGGCTAGCCAGCTATCTTCGCCCGCGTAAAAGCGGGTCATTAGTGTTGTAAGGGCTGCCATGGACTTCGGCTTTTCTTGGCCGAGGTGTCGGGCGCGCCATTCATCGCGGATGTTGTGCTTAAAGGCCGCTAGGGCTTCGGTGTCTGAACAATCAACAATATGGTTCTTTTTAATTAGGAACCTGGTCTAGAATTTCCTAGCCGACTCTCCGGGCTGCTGGACTATATGACTGAGGTCATCGGCATCCGGAGGCCGAGTATAAGTGCCTTGGAAGTTGTCTCTAAAGGCATCCTCCAAGTCTTCCCAGCTTCCAATAGAGTTTTCTAGGAGGCTATTTAACCAGTGTCAAGCTGGCCCCTTAAGTTTTAGGGGAAGGGATTTTATGGCGTGTAGATCGTCCCCGCGAGCCATGTGAATGTGGAGAAGAAAATCTTCAATCCATACTGCGGGATCTGTTGTGCCGTCGTATGATTCAATGTTGACGGGTTTAAACCCTTCTGGGAACTGGTGCTCCATTACCTCATCGGTGAAGCATAGGGGGTGTGCGGCGCCTCTGTACCAGGCCATGTCACGACGCAGTTCGGATGAAGTCCGTATGCAGTTTTTGGCCTGGGCGTGATTATGCTTGTCGCGCCAGGCTTGATAGTCGTCTTCTCGTGCCGGGGCACGCCCCCGCGATCCATAGATTGATCTGGTCTGACCTGCTTTATTTTCCAGGTCATGTTGTAGGTTATATGTGTATCCCCGAACTATTGTTTCTCTACTTTTTACGGCGAGGTGGTGCGGGATGGTGTTCGGCTTGAGTTGCCATTCTGTCCCGGCCACGTGGTGGTCGGTCAGTGTGACGCCTCGAGACTGGCGCTCCAGATGTCTTCTATGTTTTGCATGTCAGCTCTGTTATTTATTTGTTTGTTGCATTCATCTTTGCATCATGTGCATTGCATCATGTCATCATGCCATTAATTTTTCCAACTTCACTAAATAGAATGCATAGATCTTTGATATATTTAAATTGAGGGAACTCACATGGTGATTTCTCTATATAACATATCCTCCTAATATTTATGGAGCTATTAAAAATATTCCATTAGTTTGGGATCATCCATAACACACGTGCAATTTAATTCCATGCCTTTTCTATCTCAATATTCTTGACCTCAAATTTTTCCCACAAATCCTTTCGCCACCTTCCCGAGCTCCACCAAAATTCCCAACATTTTTGGCATATTCAAAACCTTGATCTTACTCAAACCATTTGAATTAAATTCAAATGGATTTGAATTAAATTCAAACGGATTTGAATTCAGATCTTTCAATCATGCCACTTTTATTTTTCTGGATCGAGCTCATTTTTGTGATTCCGGGAAAATAATCCCCTTGCCCAAACTCTTTCTCTAACCTTTTCTTTTCTTCCCTTTTCTTTCTCTTTATTTTTATGATATTAGAAGAGAGGTTAAGAGAGGGAGAGCCCAGCCTTGCCTCTTGGGCCTCCTGTAGCCGCAGGCCACTCAGGCTCAGCAGCAGCCAGCCCAGTCCCTCTGCTCTAACCCTAGCGCTGACCGAACCCACTCCTCTTGATCTCTCCCTCGTCCCGATCCCTCTCTTCCTCGTGCCACCGCCATAGAGAAAGAGAGAGAGCGTGCAGTTCGAGCGTCGAACCTCCTCGCTGCAAGCACCTTCGCCTCCTCGCCATGGCACCCCCACAGGAGCTCCCGTCCACCGGATCGGGTCGCCTCCGCCCGGTTCCTCTCGCCTCCTCCGCGCGCCTCCCTCCCTTGCTCTGTCGCCGCCTCGCTGCTACCTCCCCGCCTCCGGCGAGCGCCGCCTCTATGCTCGAGCTCCTTCGCCTTAGCCACCTCCTCCCGCTCGCAGGCCCTCTCCTCTCCTGCACCTCATCCCCGACGCCGGCAAGCCTGCCGCCGCGCGCGACCACGCCAACCTCTCCTTCCTCGGCCCGACCTCCTGTACCATGCCTTCGTTCCCACGATGTCAACCTTCCCTTCGACCTCTGTTGTCGCAACTCTGTGGTTCGTGGTTGCCCTCTGCCTCAAGCCCAAGCTCGAGCCCTGCCCGTCGCAGCCGTGGACAACCACCTCGTTGGCCTCCTCATTGCCTTTGCACCACACCGCACCACCAA
>NW_021192511.1:0-2504 GCF_002162155.2 Triticum dicoccoides | reverse complement strand
GATCTCCTCATGGATGGAACCCGAATAGGCGATAAACCTGGACTAGAGACTTGAGTGTTTAGGTAGGTCGTGGTCTACACCCACGTCGGCTTTCGCTTGAAGTCTGCCGAGCACATGTCGTGTGCAGACGCTAAGTGGTGGAAACATGTATGAAGAAGTACACCCCTGCAGGGTTAACATCATCTATTCGAATAGCCGTGTCCGCGGTAAAGGACTTCTGGGTTGCTTATATCAGTTCATAGACAAGTGAAAGTGGATACTCTAAAATACGCAAGATAAGCGTGAGTGCTATGGATGGCGTTCTCGTAGGGAGACGGGAGCGGATCCATAGTGGTGTATCGATATGGTGAATATGTGGACTCGTGTGCGCCACCTCAAAAGAGTTACTTGCAGTCGTAGTTCAGGATAGCCACCGAGTCAAAGCTGGCTTGCTGCAGTTAAACCCCACCATCCCTTTGTTGATAATGATGCATATGTAGTTAGTTCTGATGTAAGTCTTGCTGGGTACATTTGTACTCACGTTTGCCTATTTTATGTTTTTGCAGAGAGACTTCGGTCTCACTAGTAGTTTCGCGTGGACTTCGATGTTTAGCTTGTTACCTCAGCTACGATCTTGTGCCCTCGGCAGGATCTGATAGATAGTCAGGCTTCTCAGCCTTTTTCATTTATAGATGTCTGTACCCAGACATGATAGCTTCCGCTTGTGCTTTGACTTGTATGCTCTGAGTGTTGGGTCATGAGACCCCTGTTGTAATATCTCGCTCCTCGGAGCCTATTGAATAGACTACTTGAGTCGTAGAGTCATTTTGTGATGCCATGTTGTATTGCACATATCGAGCATATTGTGTGTATGTTATTGAAATGCATGGTATGTGTGGGATCTGACCATCTAGTTGTTTATCTTTAGTAGCCTCTCTTACCGGGAAATGTCTCCTAGTGTTTCCACCGAGCCATGGTAGCTTGCTACTGCTCCGGAACACTTAGGCTGGCCGGCATGTGTCCTTCTTCGTTCCTGTGTCTGTCCCTTCGGGGAAATGTCACGCGATAAATACCGGAGTCCTGTTAGCCCGCTACAGCCCGGCTCACCGGAGTCCTGCTAGCCCAGTGCTACAACCTGGATTCACTCGCTGATGACCGACACGTTCGATGCTGGGTCATGGATGCCTGTCCCTGTAAGTCTGTGCCACTTTGGGTTTACGACTAGTCATGTCAGCCCGGGCTCCTTATCATATGGATGCTAGCGACACTATCATATACGTGAGCCAAAAGGCGCAAACGGTCCCGGGCAAAGGTAAGGCGACACCCGTGGGGATACCGTGCGTGAGGCCGCAAAGTGATATGAGGTGCTACAGGCTAGATCGATGTGACATCGAGTCGGGGTCCTGACAGCATTGGTATCAGAGCTTGACTGCCTGTAGGATTACCAAGCCAAACTGGTCGAAGTTGAGTCTAGAAATTCTTTAGTTATATAAGGGAATTGATTGTGGGATGGAACGTAAGGCTCTTTTTACTCCTTTACCTCATGCCCTTCTGATCTGAGTCATCATCTTCTCTTCTACGGGGATTAAGAACTAGGCTATCTCTTCTTTCTATTAGGATCACGTGTTACTAATCAGTAGACTTATAAGATTGTTGGATTTAAGTCTCAGTTCAGTTTCTACTACTTCCGTATGTTAATTGTTGATCTCGGAACCTTGATATTGTGCTTCTGAGTGGTTATGCCACCATTTTTGTGATTGTCTCAAATCTTTTTGAGCAATTATAGCCGTTATGCTGTCCGAGTCATCCCAGGTTTCTAAGTAGTCTGATGCATTTGCAAATCCTTTCTTCCCGTTTCAATGTTCCCATGGGCCAGTTTAACCACACTAATCAGTGAGTTGAGGTACTCCGTTACCTTGACATATATGTTGGAGATATTATTATGACCCTAGGTGTCTTAGGGGATCATCTAGTAATTTAGCCATGATTTGTGTTCCCAGTGTGATAATTCTGGCCATCATTCTCGAAAGCATTCCGTGATGCTACTTAGTAGTAGGTATTCTACTCCTGGGTTCTGAACCCGAGATTCACTCTACCTACTTCATGTTGATAGTAATTGCTAGTGCCTTTAGGATATTAGTAACCTTTGCGATAGTCCTTGAAGTCCGTGGTATCTTCTTCTTCCAAATACCATGAACTACTTATGGCAGAAGTTCCTCGTTGAACTGAACGATCACAACCAGAGTGCTCTTGATGAGTTCTCCATTATATGTTGTGACTCTGCCAGCTCAACCTCTCTGCATGGGTTATCCGGAAGAATTATGTTGAACTTTGTTCGGCATACCAACCCATGTATCCACAACTCAGAAAGTTATATGTTCCTTTGAGTTGTCCCTCTTTAGTTGTCTACTGACCTTCGTCTATCAATTGATAGTCAAGAGTATGCGTGCGTTCGTTTATCGATGCCTATTACTCTTGTGGTCCGTCAAGCCATTCTATCGCAGAATGACTAGGAGAAACAAACT
>NW_021192510.1:0-3063 GCF_002162155.2 Triticum dicoccoides | reverse complement strand
AAGTCGGGATGAGACTCCGGATGAAAAAAAAGATTAAAAAAAGAGGCCATAAAAAAGAGAAAAGGCCCAAATAAAAATAATAAAAAAAAATGAGAGAAAAAGAGAGAAGGGGCAATGCTACTATCCTTTTACCACACTTGTGCTTCAAAGTAGCACCATGATCTTCATGACAGAGAGTCTCCTATGTTGTCACTTTCATATACTAGTGGGAATCTTTCATTATAGAACTTGGCTTGTATATTCCAATGATGGGCTTCCTCAAAATGCCCTAGGTCTTCGTGAGCAAGCGAGTTGGATGCACACCCACTAGTTTCTTTTGTTGAGCTTTCATACACTTATAGCTGTAGTGCATCCGTTGCATGGCAATCCTTACTCACTCACATTGATGGGCATCTCCATAGCCCGTTGATACGCCTGGTTGATGTGAGACTATCTTCTCCTTTTTGTCTTCTCCACAACCACCATTCTATTCCACCTATAGTGCTATATCCATGGCTCACGCTCATGTATTGCGTGAAGATTGAAAATTTTTGAGAACATCAAAAGTATGAAACAATTGCTTGGCTTGTCATCGGGGTTGTGCATGATTTAAACATTTTGCGTGGTGAAGATGGAGCACAGCCAGACAATATGATTTTGTAGGGATAGCTTTCTTTGGCCATGTTATTTTGAGAAGACATGATTGCTTAGTTAGTATGCTTGAAGTATTATTATTTTTATGTCAATATTAAACTTTTGTCTTGAATCTTATGGATCTGAATATTCTTGCCACAATAAATAAGAATTACTTAGAGAAATATGTTAGGTAGCATTCCACATTAAAAATTCTGTTTTTATCATTTACCTACTCGAGGACGAGCAGGAATTAAGCTTGGGGATGCTGATACATCTCCAACGTATCTATAATTTTTGATTGATCCATGCTATTATATTATCAACCTTGGATGTTTTATATGCATTTATATGCTATTTTATATGATTTTTGGGACTAACCTATTAACCTAGAGCCAGTGCCAGTTTCTGTTTTTTGCATGTTTTAGGGTTTCGAAGAAAAGGAAAATCAAACGGAGTCCAATTGACCTGAAACTTCACGGAACTTATTTTTGGAAGGAAAGAAGCCCAGAAGACTTGAAGTGCATGTAAGGGAAGCTTCGAGGAGGCCACGAGGTAGGGGGGCGCGCCCACCCCCCTGGGCGCGCCCTCCACCCTCGTGGGCCCCTCGTGGCCCCCCTGACGTATTTCTTCCGCCTATATATCTCCATATACCCTAAAACAATCGGGGAGCACAATAGATCAGCTTGGCGCTGGGTTGGAGGTTCTCGTCGGAGGGATACCCGAGATCCTCCATCCCCAGCTGCGCTAGCTCCCTGTCAATGTCGGCGGCAACATTCACGAGACCCTCCGTCCAGTGCTCCACATTCTCCCTAAAAGCATTCTGGGCGGCGGCAGCACTCGCCAGCAGCGCCTTGTCGGCCTTGATCTCCTTCTTCAAAGCCACCTCCTGCTCCCTGGCGCCGTCCAGCATCTTGGTCAAAGTGGTCAGCTTCAACTCAAGATCTGCGTTGGAGTCCTTGGCGGCGCTAAGCTCTTTGCCCTTCTCGGCAAGCTCTTCACCACTCGCCTTGAGATCGGCCCCCAGCTGCGCCACCTTCGTCTCCAGCTCCTTCTTGGCAGCCTCGGTAGCTGCGGCAGCATCCTCCGCTTGCTTGAGGGCTCCGCCGAATGTTCACTCGCGCGCGGCAAGCTCCTCCTCGTGTGCGTCAAGGTTGACCTTCCGCTGTGCTAGCTCGCCCTCCTGCGTAGAAAGCTTCTCAACGGCAAGCCGCTGTTGCTCTTCAACTTCGGCCTTCTCGAGGAAGAAGGCCTTCTGCTCTTCGGCGAGTTGCTCCCGCTCCTCTGCCAGGGACCGGAGAGCTTCCTGGTTGAGACCCCGGAGCTCCTCCACGCGCTTCTCGATGTCCGCTCCCGCCTTCGCGACAAGCGCCTCGCGGGATTCCATCTTGGCTTGCCGCACGCGGTAGAGCGACAACAGCTTCCGCAGCAGCCGCTCCTCCTCAGGCTCGCCGCTGCTGTTGCTCGGCGCATCAACTAGCGTCAGCCTAGCGGAGGCGAGCACCTCTCCGTCGAAGCTCTCTCCTTCGACCGGCGCCCTGGAGCTTGACGCCCAGGGGAGGTTGATGAAGACGCCATCGCCGGCCTTCAAGTAGACGCCTGGCTGGGGCTCTTCAGAGCCTGATGCTGCGGCAGCGGCAGAGGGATCGGCGGTCGGCGTAGCGCCTGGCGCTCCTGCGGCCTCAGGGCCGTCAGTGCGATCGCCAGACCCCCCGCCTGCTTCTGCGGCGGCAGCTTTGGCGGCCTCCGCGCCGGCGGGATCGTCAGCACCGGCTGCTTCCTCGGTGGCAGCGGCGTCGTCGGCGGCAACCTCGGTCTCCATCGGCTCCGCAGCAGATGGGTCTGACGGCCGGAAAAGGGAGAAGAGTCAAGCAAATATCCAACAAAAAGAAGATCAAAAGAAGAAGAACCCAAGGGAAGTTTTGAAGTGAGAGGAGTACCTGTACCGGGTTTTGCAGTCGTGGTCTCCGCCACCGGAGGGCCCCTGGTGCTCTCCCTTGCCGGAGAACTCTCCCTTGCCGGAGGACTCTCCCTTGGCATTTCGGGGGCGGCCTCCGGGCGCTCCTGGTGGGGCTGCTCTGCTCTTACACAAACCAACAGTCAGATGTCAGCAAAGAAAGAGTATCCATGCGCGCCCGACAGCGGAAAGCGAACCATATACTTACGCTGGGGGCTGCTCTGGAGAACAGTTGCCGGGTCCGGCAAGGGTGTCTCGGACGCACCCCCTGCTGTCGCGGTGGGTTCGTCCTCGATGATAATCACCGGGACCTTGGCCCTCTTCGCTGCTCTCTGGGCCAAAGTCCTAAAAAGGAATAAGTTCAGAGTAAAGCAAATGAGATACAAGACAAAACAGCAAGAATTGAAGAACTACAAGTACAACAAGAGAATCTTACTCTTCTTCTTCCTCGTCGGAGCTGAACGCGGAGAAGTCGAAGTCTGGCTCAAGTCCGG
>NW_021192509.1:0-1931 GCF_002162155.2 Triticum dicoccoides | reverse complement strand
GCGGTTACTTCATAATAACACGCTTAACGAGATCTTGGTATTTGATCTGAGTCTGGCCACTGGCCTATACGCACTAACCAACTACGCGGGAAAGATATGGGCACTCGACGTCGTGGTATCAGCCAAAGCCTTCTTGACGTCAGCGACGGAGCAGCGCACGCCGGATTGGACTGGAACGCCTGCTCTTGTATTAGGGAGGCTAGGTCTGCTTCCGGCCGCCCTCGTAACGTGCATGTGTGCAATGGGCGATGGGCCCAGACCCCTGTGCGCATAGGATTTAGACCAGCGTACTGACCTCTCTGTTGTGCCTAGGTGGGGCTGCGACGTGTTGATCTTCCGAGGCCGGGCATGACCCAGGAAAGTGTGTCCGGCCAAATGGGATCAAGCGTGTTGGGTTATGTGGTGCACCCCTGTAGGGAAGTTGATCTATTCGAATAGCCGTGTTCCTTGGTAAAAGGACGACCCGGAGTTGTACCTTGACCTTATGACAACTAGAACCAGACACTTAATAAAACACACCCAGACAAGTTCCACAGACAACCCGGTGATCGCTTTTCCACAGGGCGATGAGGGGAGGATCGCCAGGTAGGATTATGCTATGTGTTGCTACTTGGAGGACTTCAATCTACTCTCTTCTACATGCTGCAAGACGGAGGCTGCCAGAAGCGTAGTCTTCGATAGGACT
The DNA here is from genome assembly GCF_002162155.2 of Triticum dicoccoides. Classification (NCBI taxonomy): domain Eukaryota; kingdom Viridiplantae; phylum Streptophyta; class Magnoliopsida; order Poales; family Poaceae; genus Triticum; species Triticum dicoccoides. The sequence continues at coordinate 1,246 of NW_021192509.1, read as the reverse complement.
AGCTATCCCCTCTTATTCTGGCATTTTGCAGTTCAGTCCACTGATATTGCATCCTTACACATATACCCTTGCATATGTAGTGTAGATCCTTGCTTGCGAGTACTTTGGATGAGTACTCACGGTTGCTTTCCTCCCCCCTTTCCCCCTTTTCCTCTTCTTCCTGGTTGTCGCAACCAGATGTTGGAGCCCAGGAGCCAGACACCACCTTCGACGACGACTCCTATTACACTGGAGGTGCCTACTACTACGTGCAGGCCGCTGACAACGACCAGGAGTAGTTAGGAGGATCCCAGGCAGGAGGCCTGCGCCTCTTTCGATCTGTATCCCAGTTTGTGCTAGCCATCTTATGGCAACTTGTTTAACTTATGTCTATACTGAGATATTGTTGCCTCCGCTGACTCGTCTATGATCGAGCACTTGTATTCGAGCCCTCGAGGCCCCTGGCTTGTAATATGATGCTTGTATGACTTATTTATGTTTTTAGAGTTGTGTTGTGATATCTTCCCGTGAGTCCCCGATCTTGATCGTACACGTTTGCGTGCATGGTTAGTGTACGATTGAATCGGGGGCGTCACAAGTTGGTATCAGAGCCGACTGCCTGTAGGAATTCCCCTTTCCAACTCCTTGGCCGAAGTCGAGTCTAGTCATTGAAAAACTTTTACTAACATGGTTGTGCGGCTTACGGGCCCACGTCGCCATTGGGTGGTATTAGGATCTTTTACTCCTCGTCTATACTCTGGGACTCTGATCTCTCTTCTATTCGGGTTAAATGAATTTTGCTAACTCTAACATTAGGATCTCGTGATCACTTCCACCCGGAGAGCCCCGTGTTACCAATGACCGCCTGCTGCACCAGAAGATTTCGAAGATACTCTATGATGTTCTCTCGAGACTTGTGCCATTGCTTTTGCAATTCCCATCCATCGATAAACCTCTATGGGTAACTTCTCATTCATACCTTCATCCCTAGTTGCTCTTATTATTACAAGATGCGTTGAAATACTCTTCGATATTCCGAGGATCCTTTATGCTTACTGCCTTGCAGTTCCTTTTCCGCATAAATACATGTACGGATAATTCCTCACAATTACCGGGAATTCATTCATCCCCTGTTGTTCATGTGTTTCACAACATACTTTGAAATGCCATTTGATCTTCCAAGAGTCCTCTACAGCTTAGTGCTTATGAGATTCTTCTTGCCTGCTGCATTGTGGTTAATTCCACATGCCTAGCAATATTCCTTAAC
>NW_021192508.1:0-1912 GCF_002162155.2 Triticum dicoccoides | reverse complement strand
ACGTGTTTTTTTTTGAAACGGAAGCAAAAGCTTTGCTTCATCTCATTCATAAAGAAGGAACTACTAACAAAGTTCGACGAGATCCATTACACCTCCACAAATGGAAGCGAAAAGCCTAGTCTCGCTGTATCAAATAACTCAAATGTTCTGTTCCTGCAGTAACCGTCGCTGATAAACAGGCTGGTAGTATGTGCATGAGAGAAGCGGCTGAGTAGGCCAGCTACGTGAGAGGAGCGGCTGAATAGAGCACCGAGAGTACCCACTAGGCCACTATGCAGGTGTACTTCCCCTGCATTGATAGTACAACAATGGTTCTAGAGAACAGTAGTACCCTCCACTTCCAACTGTAGCTCCTTGGCCCTGAGATTCAAGAGTTCAAAACGGGTGCACTATGCTAGACTAGACTAGAAGTACAGTACATCGCACTACTAGTTGAGAAAAGTAGTACTAGTACTACTACAGTATGAGTACGTACTCCTCCGTCACATAATGTAAGACGTTTTTTTACGCTAGTTGGCGTGTACCAAAAATGGCAAAAACATACCCAAAATTTCTTAATCCACGCCAAAAACTACTACCTGGTGCCAAAAATTTTTTACTAGTGCTATTATTTACAGTATAATGCAATCCCATAATGTTCCATAATGCTAGTACTAGTAGTAAATAATAGCCTCACCCCTTCGCTGAGGAACGATCTACAGTTGGAAGGGATGAGGCCCTGCGGTTACTACGCTCTTATCTCCTCCTCGCTAGTTCCCCTTCCCTCGAAGAGAAGGCAGTTCGTTGCTGCTCCCATGGATTCGCTAGGCGGTTCTCCTCCTCGTCGAGGCTGGGAGACCTTGGACGACGATCCTCTGGGAGAAATCACACGCCGCTCCGACGTCCTAACCGCCGCAAGACTCGGTGCTTCCTATACCAACTTTTTCAAGACGCTGCTTAAACAGGCTTGGGAAAAGGCCATGATTGTTGGTCTTCCATGCGTCCTCGAGGAAAAGGTTCTTCTATGGGACAATCCTTCGAACAGTCCACCGCTCCCTGGCCATGGTTGCACGTTGACTCTGCTAGAGTTGCCGACGTTGAGAGGTAGTCGAATTTTGTCCGATGAGCAGGTCAGTAATGGAGTTTGATCATGTAGTACTTAGTTATTCCATTTCCATCCCGTAATTTCTCCGTTGCCCACTGTCTTATATATAGGTCTGGGTCGGTGCCAACGAAGATTGGTTTGCATACCTCCGGCCGGATACCACCATCATTTTGCATAACATCCACAGCAGTGCGGCCGTTCCGGTAGACCCCTTCTCCACCATTGGGATCGGCCTTCTGGACTGGCTGGGCTTGAATACGTATGATGATGCCTACATGAGATTGAAGAAGATAGCAATTGCGGACCCGCCGACAAAGCGACGCGGCTATGACGATTACTATCTCATCGCGGTGTTCGACATAAGGATTTCCATCAATGCAAGAGGAAGTAACGGCAGAGGCTGGCGCATGTTGGCGGCGGCAGATTTGTACCCCTACACGTTCGAAGACGTCGTGCACCATCTAGGCCGCATCTTCGCGGTGACAAGCCAGGGGACTTGTTTCATCTGGTTGCCATCCTACGGTACGGGAGATTACAAACGGAATGCACAAACCATCATTTGCATCCCTAACGGTACTCCATTATTTTGCAGGGACCAGTCATCCCCCGATCAAAATAAGATCGCCGATCCTGGATGTGCATTTGCATCCGCGATTTGGTCTAACCTGGAACCTTGTAGCTGACTTTAGCATATTGGGATCAACTATTTTAGAAGTCGTTACCCATGGTACCACTGATGTGCAACATGGTCACACAATCTACCATGATCAGACCGTTACCATCTACCTAGGTATTCCATTTTTTAACCCTCTCGCCTTCTCTTTCATT